>NC_136632.1:18056687-18071687 GCF_933228915.1 Telmatherina bonti | reverse complement strand
AGTATATGATCTCAGGGTTTAAACTGATCTGTGTTTAAACAAGCAGCTCTCACACAAAATGCCCTAAATGAAAGTAAGGTGCATCTTAAAAGCTGTTGGGGGAAGCAAAAAAGCCAAGTTTTGACAAGCCTCTTTCCATCCCTCGCACACTCTTCCATTTCATCCATCCATCTCTTGCTCTGTCCTCCCCTCCTCTATTTTCAGACATTGCCCTCCTCCCATCTCCTCTCATTCTAGACATGTCAGCTGCATTTTTTTTTTATTTCCCAAGGAGAACAGACACACAACATGAATTATTTCCGTAGTCCTGGCCCGTATGGGAGGCAGTGGGGAGGATTTAGGACAGCAGAGTGACTCTATATCCTCCATCTCACAGCAGGAAAGTTGCTTTTTCCTTTTCCCAGTTCAAACAAAAATATATATGTTCTCCAAACAGATCCAAAAACTACAAGAATCTGTTGATTGCAAATATCTGTTTTCAAGATTTTGCCACCGATTTATTGATAGAGTTCAAGCTGGCAGGTAAAATTTATCCCTGAGTGTCAGACATTCATGTGACTCAACAAGTTTGGTCTTTAAGTAAAAGGTGTTAAAAGTGTGGGCTGGAAGGCGATTGATCATCTGACTGAAATGGATTAGTCAGTATGGATGAGGTGAAGTATTGATGTGGCTAGAAGACTATATCAAAACTATCTGATAGGAAACACTGCAAAAACTCAGACTTAAAAAACAAGAAAAAAAATACAAAAATGAGGTAAATGTTGCTTAAAATAAGATAAATTATCTGCCAACAGAACAAGAAAATTTGCCTCGTCTTCACAAAACAAGTAAAAATCCTCTTAAAACAAGAGGAATTCTGTGGCATAAAAACTAAGAATTATCTTACCTTTGAAAAAATAAGCATATGTGTACTCAATTTAAGATTTTTAATCTTCCTTAGATTTCAATTCTTGCAGTGAATGTATGGATCACAAAAAATAAGACCAATCATAATTTTCACTCACTTTAAGTTTTTCTTCAAGTTTCACCCTAATGTATTGTTTTAGCTGTGTGAGAAAGAGGTTAAACTTCTGTTTTAGTTCAGTTTCCTCCAGTTTACTCCTTCCAGTATGAACTGCTGTTTTTTGTTTAGTTTTTTTTTTTTTTGTTTAGTTTTTTTTTTTAATATATAAAGTAAATCTGTTTAATTTCAAGCAAATATGCAGGCAATGAGAGAGATAAGATCTGATTTCAGCTCAGCTCAAGCACAAATCTCAGAGATTTCAACACGAGCATTTCCTTCAGGGCAGTGTTTCTCAAATCCGGTCCTCAGGCCCCTCTTCCCTGCATGTTTTATAGACAACCCTACTTTAACACGCCTGAATGAAATAAAGGCTTGTTAACAGGCTGCAAAGAACTTGATAAGAAATTTCAATAATCTGACTCAGGTGCTTTGGAGGAGGAACATGTCTAAAACATGCAGGGCATGGGGGTAAGAACTTGTCAAAAAGAAAAAGTTGGGTAAATGTACACATTATCTTAATACAATCTGTTGCTACATACATTCTTTCGTGCTACTATGAGATTTATGTAAATAAAAAGTTGTATCTTTTAATCTTTCAAAGACAATAGAAGAAAAGCTCTGATGTTTAAATATTTGACATAACTGTATGTCATTTTTGTAGCCTCAACCCACAACAATGCACCACTGCATTGTAATCTGGTGTTTTGCTGCTGCTTTTAAGAGATTCTTGTCAGCATTTGACATTTAAGTGCGCCTTCAAATGAGAAAAAATCTCTAAATGCATTGCATGGATAGTTCATTTTCTGCCACTTTTAGATTCATTTAATTGTAAATTCGTAAACCTCTGAATGTTAAACTGGGATTACATTTTTAGTCAAATGAGTGGGATTCCTGCCAGGTCATATTAAATTTGAAATTAAAGTGGAACTATTATGTGCATTTCTGGCTAATTTATTTTCATTTCTGAGCCCAGAAGGGCTGGGATTGATCGAGTTATTGTCACAAATCGCTTTATTTACTTCAGACCGACCCTCCCCGTAGGCTGTCAGATCAGCCTGCGGGCAAAACGAGTGGATTGAGACTCTTCCGCATTAAGCCCCGCCTCCCGCCACTGCACTACATCGGAAGCGCGCACCGCACCTGCTTTCGCCGTCATTGTAACATCTCATAAACAGAAGGATTAGGCTAATATGAACTCAATAAAAAAACAAAATACAATGTTAACACATAGCATACAGCCCTACATGTTGGAACCTGAATCAGACCCTGAAAACAAAGTGGAAAACAGCAACCCACAGCAAGGAATGCAGCAGGATGTCTCTCTTTGGTAAACTCACCAGCCATCGTTGGAAATAACTTTATCCCACGTTTTCCACCCGCCTGATGTATTTGTACATGTCCTTGTTAACCAGTAGAAGGTAACCAATCACCGAACCTTATTCCCCGGGACATCACAAGGATTTCCAAGACGAAAAAAACTCTCTAAAACTACGCGTTTTTCGTCGCCATGGAAACCGAACGGAGAGAGTGCTGGAACTCAAACTCAAACTCAAACATGCGTTTAGGTGATAAAAAACAGTGCCGTTCACATGTCTGATGAGGATTCAACACTGTAACACTGTAGAAAGCTCAGAAAACTTGAAATACCATAATAGCACCCCTTTAAATAGATTTAGTTTTCCTTCTGAATATAATAACGTGCCCTGGATCTCTAGGCCAGTGGGTGACTGATGGCCACTAAACAACGATTAGTCATCCAGCATGCTTAGACATTAATGATTAATTTGCCCTATTGGTTAGATTTTCCAGTCGCTGTCCTTATATTGCTGTAAAGCAGGATAGACTGAGAGGAAGTATGAAGGTTTACCTGATTTTTCCATCTAGCACACATTATGGCACTTAGTTTCTTCGAAGACCGACAATCTTATCTCAACAAACCTTAACTTTTAGGCAGTGGGGCCTGTTTTTCTGATTGTCAACCTTTAGATTTCTTCTATCTTATGCTTTCCACTTCAATAGTCCAATGTGTAGTTTGCCGTCAAGACATCGAATGACACGAAGTGACTCCTTGAAGAAATGTGGACTTGAATAAGGAGTATTGTGAATCTCTTTGTCAGGAATTTATGCAGAAAAAACGTGTGTAGAGACTACTCACATGAATCCTCCAGAAGTTTCTGAATAGCAAGCATATAGCCTACAGAGCAACCAACCATATGTATCTTTTTTTTTTTTTTTTTTTTTTTTTTTTTTTTGATGAACGCTCCAGACAGTAGCTTGCTTTGTGGCTGATTTACAAGGGAAAATGACAAACTGCTATTTCCCAAGGGAGAAATATAGCATCTTAAAAATAAGTCATGGGACCAGTCGTCCCACTGTTGACAAAGTCATCTTGATTCCACAGTAAACTAAAAAGGACAAGAAAAACCTACTTCTCTTGATTGAGTTGACATGTTTAAAATGTTTTATAGCCAGACCAGTCGCACCACATCACATTTATTAAACTTAGAAAGCCCTTAGGTTTTGCAGGACAGTTCTATTTGGATACAGTAACCTTTGCTCAGCCTGCAAGTTGAGAGTGAATCAGAAATTTGGCATATGGGAAAATAAGTAACATGGCTAGAAATAGCTCCTAAATTCTTTCCCATGTAGAGTGACGGTACGCAGTTATTTTCCCAATGCCAAGAGCATGTCCACCAAATCACACATGTACATTTTGACAAAATTATCAAGAGTATAAAGCTGAAAACATAAATATGATATTTGCAGATATATCTAGCAGCTAGGCACCTGATGTTACAAGTGTTTCCAGTCATATAACTCTAAATCTGAATCCCATTTCAAGCCTTGGCCCTACTATATACCCCTACCCCTCCATTTTCCATGTTTACATATGAATTGTTTTAGTCCCTGTTAGGACAGAGGGGTAGGGGGAAGTGGTAGGGCTATATACCCCTTCAAACATAGATTTTTCAGAAGCAAACTTCAAACTGAGAGGTATGAAAAACGTCACAGAATGCCGAGCGATCTGCTACCGAGTCCAAAGAAATTCACAAATGGATAATGTTTTCAGATTTACAACAACTTAATGTTGTTTTATCGTGTAATGGTCATTTTCTTCATGAAACTAACAAAGTAAAACGCTGGTACGACATTGAGGCTTAAGTTTACGTTACCAAGCTGAACACTTCTGGTGATCTGTAAGGAGTCCTGATAATCTTACAGTGGTAACATTATCAACTTATTAGAGTATCATTGTCTTCCGTAACATTGAGGATGTCATGGGAAATTTCATGCACATTTGGTTGTAACATTTAAAGTTAATTATATTAAATTTTAGATAGTTTTATTTTATTTATTTATTTTATTTTTATTTTAGAGAGGAGCTTGTCAATAAAAATGGTTTCTTGGTTTCTATGAAAGACTGATGTGACCGTCGAAAAAAGCTAAAACCGGCTCCTTTACAAAAAAAAACAAAACCTTAGTCTGGATATAATTTTCACATTAGACCGGTAACGTTGACATTAACCTTCCACTTTAATCAAGCAGTGTGTGACTGTAGTGATCGGTTGATGCATGAAACTGAAGTTGTGAACAAATTGCGAGCGCCCAAAGCAATCCATAACAATATAATAATTACGGCTAATACAGTGTAAATCCCACAGCACAATATAATAATTTGTAGATTATATCAATATTCCTGCAGATAGAATGAACCTTTAAAATTCATAACAAAATGCATTTTTCTGTAAAACAGCTTTTTTTTGGTTGTTTGTTTTGCTTTTAGAAGTTTTATATTTTCTTGAATAATAGTGAAATAGTTTAAGTAGTTTTTCTTATTTAAATAAGCAAATTGAACAAGCAAATTGTGGAAAACAGAGATTACAAAAAATACTTTTGAGCAATTTTCAGGAATGCTAAAGGGAACTTTCCTTAGTACAGTTACTTAACACAAAAGTTATGAAATCATGCAAGAATTTTAGAAAAACAAGAGAATAAAACAAGAAAAACACAGAGAAGCAGTGTTAAAGTGTCTCGGAGTGGATGACATCACAAGTGGTTGCCCAGTTAGCAGAGAGAGGCATGTACACAACAACAAATGTGACTTGTGAAAACTCCATGTGCATGCAGAAAATTCATCCCTTTAAACAGTTCAGTATGAAATGAAATGAAAAAATTAAATGAAAAATACTTTATTAATCCCCAAAGGGAAATTCAATATCATAATAATAGTATCCAGCCTGTGTTAAAGTTGTTGGACCACTGGTTGATAAAAAATGTTAATATTACCATTTCCTGACAGCTCTCGAACTATATTCCCATTTGTCCTGGTGTCTGAAATCCGGTGATGTATCACAGTAATCAAGAATGTGCAAATAAGTGTCTCTTTCCACAGCATCCATCATTACAAGTCATTTATGCAGGCTGATGAAGCTAATAAAAAAAAAAAAAACACAAAGCTGGAAGATAACCTCTTCTCTAGGAGCTGCAAAATGTTGGAGGCATTAAACATCCCACAATTACACACTGATGTCTTTGCTAGTCTATGTACTAATGGTTTCCTGATTCAACACACAGCAAAAATACCTTTTTTAAGAATTTATTTATAATAACACGGAAGTACTGTCATGTTTTTTACTCATTTAAGCAAGCCCTGAGTAAGTGGGAAAGATAAAGTGCTGAAGTCACATCAGAGAAGTTGCACATGGGATTCAGTCCCAAGACAGTGGGATAATGTGTCTCTGAGACACTGCAGTGTTTGTGGGAACAGATGCAAAAATGTGTACCCACATGGTTTAGGATGAAAAAGATGGGACAATCCTCCCCCTCATTACAAATACACGTTGCAAATAACATTTGCAGCATGTCTATTTCTTTGCGGTAGCACTTGTTTTCTACTACTTTGAGACACAAATGGATAATTTCTAATGAAGATAAGAGAGTCATTATACAGACTTGTTCAACATTGAGTTTTCCAAATTCCCCTGAATCCAGAATATAGAGTATTAATAGAAAAGCACAGCTCACTGCGGCAGAAAATCTCGTGACGTCAAAGCCCCTGAAGTTGGAAGCAAACCCGTCAACAACACTTCTGAGGAGTTTTTTGCCGACAAAAGTTGGTTTTGCTGACAATTTCTGATACCAAATGTCTCATTGTTCTGCGACATCTCAGGAATAAAAGAAGCCAAAGAGGGTTGTTGTTTTTTTTCCCTGGAGCCTCTAGCTTGTCCAGTGCATGTTATGTAATCAAGAGTTTAATAGAAATCTCTTTCATGCACACATATAGAGCGCTGCACTGTGCTCAGGATCAAACTTGCCGGCTGACAGAGGTGATTTAAGGTTCAGCAAAAAGTTGCACATCATAAAAACATAATGTGATTGTTATTTTATGATTATGGCTCAGTGATGATTGATATGGGCAATGTAAATACAAAATTAAATGCAGTAAGCTAGTACTTACAGATCACCAGGCATTAAGCAACGTTAGTTTTCATCTGAACTTCTATCTGGATAATAATGACCCACACCAATTCTGTTTTGCTTATACTCGCTATCACCATAAATATTTGACCCTCTAGTTACAAAATGCTGTTACATTAACCAGCTAATCACATCATTAATACAGATAAGTGATTAGCTTATGGATGATTTCTGTGGATTAAACTTTTCACATACCTTTGAAGTCAACAGTATTAAAGGTCTGGAAGGAAGCATCTTGTGAGATTTCATTGAGCCAACTAGCATCCTGAGATAACAACGTAAAGATATAGTATGATGTATAAGAATATGGTGCCAGATTTTAAAACCAAAATAAGCACTAAAATATACTGCAACATGATGAGTCTAGATATTTAAATATTGTTTGGTCAACATGCATAGTATTGTATGCTACTTTTGTATCACTACTTATATATCAGATATACATTTCATACAACCACACTAAACATAAACTTGGCAAAGTTAATACACCTGCTCCTAGTACAACTTTAATAATATGCATTATTATGGTTTTCTCCACCATCACTGTGTTTGCGATTGTTTGACACTGATGTCCAAACTTGGGTATGAACTTTGAACTCTCCGCTTCCCCCTGGTGGATGCAAAGCAAACATACCAATCAAAAGCATAGACTGGAGTATGTGGGCAGTGACGTTGCATGGTGTTGAAACCTGCTTTGTACCTATTTACTTCTGGAAAGTGAGCATGGAATATTTTCAGTATTTATAAATGACTTGCTTTATGTTTTGACAGATGCAGTGCTACCTTTTGTGCTGAGGATAAAACATAATTTTGCAGCAGACAATATTACGGCTTGCAGTAACATACTTCAGCCTATACGTCATCCATTACTTGGCTGGATAGATGAAAATAGAAGCTAATTTTGAATGTAGCTAAAATTTAAGTATGATATTTCAAAGCAAGCATGGTAGAAATGATAATTGTTTATTCATTCATTATCCTAACCGCTTAATCCAATGAAGGGTCGCAGGGAAGGTGGAGCCTATCCCAGCAGTGTTTGGGCAAAAGGCAGGGTACACCCGGAACAGCTCACCAGTCCATCACAGGACATAGAAACAAACAACCACTCACATTCACTCCTAGGAACAATTTAGAGTAACCAATTAACCTAACATGCATGTCTTTGGACGGTGGGAGGAAGCCGGAGTACCCGAAGAGAACACACACATACACGGGGAGAACATGCAAACTCCACACAGAAAGATCAAACCAGCGACCTTCTTGCTGTGATGCCACAATGCTACCCACTATGTCACTGTGCAGCCCATGATAATAAATTTATTAAATTTATTTCACACATTGATCTACAACCAAAAGGCTTGTACAGCAGCTCCACACCTATTACTAATAGAAACTAGTAAATTTATATGGCTAATAAGCAGAAAAACAGCTAGAAAGGGGAATAAAATTATGTGCATACATAATTCACATTTTATAAGCAAATATGGACAGAAAATCCAATAAAGACTAGAGCAATCAGTAACACCTATTAAGAAATAATGGCATTTCAAATATCTACAATAGAAAATAAGATCGTGGGAAAAATCTGACAGATAATCACATGAAGGATGGGAATTACTGAGGTTCTGACACTAAACAGAACAATTACCAGGTGTAACACTCGATGGGCACTTGTTATGGAATTAAAATATCAGTTATAGTAAAAATGATTGCTGGTAAGTCAGGCGTAAGAAAATGTTCCGTATTTCTTATTTTTGCAGTGTAATAGTGTTATTGCACCTTATTGTATTATTGAGCAAAGGGAGTAAAAAATGAGAATGTGGAGCGGTGGAGGATACAAAGTGGGAGTTAACGAGGGGCAAGCATGAGACAAGGCACTCATACACATCCTTACCTTGTCTCTGCATGTCAGTCATCTTGTAACACTTCTCGCTCTCTACATTCCCATTTCTACTTCCTTTACTTTTATTTTACCATTTCTTGGTGCCCCAGGGATTGGGGTGACAAGTCATGTGGTTTGTTACATAGTTGTAAAGAGGGGGACAGTTCACATGAAAAGCTGCAGTCATGTAGATGTGCATTTCTGTGATGATAAAACTTTAAATAGAGATACACAATGCATTATCAGCTTTTGGCAGACTTAGAAGTGAAATCGGATGTATTTATCAGTCAAAGTCTGCTTGCATCTGTTGCTGGTTGACTGCACAGAGGTATGCCAGTACAGAACAGCTCTGTGCTGGGAGGCCCCTTGGATCCAACAGTTAAGATGTTGGGAGAGAAAATGATAATGGATAAATTCTCATCCATGTCAAAGGACAATCACCCTTCTCACCACCCCACACCCCTCCTGGTTCCTGCAGCATCTTAACTGGAAACCAGCACTGCTCCCTGTAGACTGGGAGGAATCTTTGTGGAGTTTCCCTGTGTATGCGTGGGTTCTTTTCCGGCTTCCTCCCAGTCGTCCAGACATCTACGTGACGCTGTTATGAGTCTAAATTCTTGCTATAGGAGTGAGTGCGAGCCTCACTGAATGCTTGTCTCAGCAGGTTGGTTCTGTGATGGACTAGGAACCGCTACAGTCCTCTCGCGACCCTGCATTTGAATTATCTATTATCTATTATCTATTATTATCTTTTTTTTTTTTTTTTAGAGATAATGAGAAGTTATCTCGTTATCCCAAAAGCGTGAGAACAGCCGCTCTCACTTCCCTCTATTTTATTTAAATGAGCAACTTAATTTTTTAAATGTTTTTATCATAATTTCACTTGTTGAAGCAGCTGTCTTACAGGTATTTTCATTGATTGTTGTGTCTTGTTTGTTGTTCATGTTTTTAATTTGACCATAGAACTGTATGTGATGTCGTGTTTTTTGTTTTTGTTTTATTTTTTGTAACTTTGTAGTATCAAGACCCCAGTACTTACCCCCAGAGTACTTACCACCTAAAGTATCTATCTATCGATCGATCTATCTATGCAGATATCAGACATAAGTTTGAATTCAGTGCTTCAGTTTAAGCACTAAAATTAAATTTATGATCAAAAGTACAAAAATAAAGTATTTACATAAAAGCTGGTCTGTGGGAACAGAAGTAACAGACAAGTGGACTCTTTGGCCATTACAATGGGACTCTTATCTACCATTAGTGAACCTCGTGAGGAGCATTCCGGTTTGACCGTAGGTGTCAAGACAGGCTGAACGCCATGTAAAATCTCCTTTAGCACACAAACACAATTGTTTTTCCATCCCATCTTTACACCACATGAACCTATGAAATCATTTCAGAGCCTCTGGTGGCTGTGGTTGACATTAATGGAGCAAGTGTTACATAATCAAAATCACGATAAGAAGTGCTATTTATAAAAACATGTGGACCATATTACCCTCCTTAGGCAATGATCATACCAAATACCCATTTATGTGACATCTGCGGTGAAAGTCACCAGTGTCTCCACTTATCTACATAGTGCAAAACATGTCACTCAACTTAAAGCCCCTGTTTTAAAAAATTAGATTTACACTTTCTCCATGATGATCAAATTTTTGAGTCTAAACAGCCATGACCATAAACCTAGAATGAAACAGCTTGACAATTATTGGCTAAATAGCATGACAAAAACATAATGTAAGTGCTAGCTTTAGTCTAAAACTGTACTTTTACCATTTCTGCAAACCCAGGTATTTGTATAAAACTCTGTAATATTGGCTAGTTAATGCTACATATCATTATGCTCCACTAGGGTGACTTACATAGTAAAAGTTTTAACTGCTGGATATCAAGAATATCAGGTGAATGAAAATGTGTTACGCATTATATACTTTTGGCTTAAACCACGCCATGTTTAAGTAGTAATGAATTAAATTTAGCCGTGGACTTTTGCCGCAATAATTTATGGTAGATAGTGGAGTCCATGCAGTATTTTGCTATTATGATATCCGTTTCATATTTTCTCCTCAAACCAATGACCAACTCTAGTCCAGTTCTGCTAGTTTGGCCTCCATGCAGCAGGTGGAGCCAATGCATTTGTATACAGTTTTAAAAACAAACTGCAAAAACTATATTATAGACAAAAGTATCACGAAATAAAAGAATACAAATAACATTGAAGACTAAATCTAACTTAATTTTCTCTCGTTTTCATTTTTTATCATCTTTTTCAATAAAAACAAAAATAGTTGCTCTCATCTCAGAACAGAAGTGAAATGAAACACCAGTAAATTGTCCTGAAGGATTACCCTGGTTACTATGGTTTCCCCTAATTAGAACTGGTGTGCACGTGCAGCCCAATCAGCGGTTCACAGGTCACCTGCTCCTCATTTCAGCAACCAAACTTTCAACAAAGCAACTCGAGACGCTCAAACAAAAGTGCGTTTGTATATTATTTGGCGTTGTAAATAAAACTTTAGTTCACGCCACTGTGCCCATCATCACCCGAAGAGGTTGAAAATTGCTATCGTGAGTAATAAGCTTATTTGATCTCAAGGCTGGTGGAGCTCGGGTGTGTCTAAGACTGACATGCTTGTATGCGCGCGCATATTTAGCGAACCTTGACTGTCTTTATTTTTAACATGGCTTCATATAACAAGGTGAAAGGGAAATACTTAACTTTCTTTTAAAATACAAAGTAAAATAGGAAAAGCTACCCTTCAGATTCACGTTGGGTTAATGGCCAAAATAACTTTGACATTCAGTATATTTAAAAGTCAACTCACTATTTTCTTATAATCAGGGCCAGATTAAAAATGCACAGAGTGTTCCAGGTGCCCCCATCCCCAACGCAACATTGTGAAAATTGTGAATGATTCACTGTGCAAGGACATTTCTATCATCTCTCAGCCAATGGTACCAATAGCAACACACTGGACACTGTGGTGTAACTATCTGGCTTTTATGTCCATTTTGTTTTATGTCCAAACTGCTGGTGTTTTCTCTACGTGGGCCCATATGACCCATTGGATAATCCGGCCTTGTTTATGATAACCGTGTTGTTCTGTGACGTAGTGACTGAAGTTAAGCTTAACAGGAATGTCCTTGAGCTTAGTCTCATGAATGTGGCTCTCGGGGGGTCCATATTCACTGCTGGAACACACCTGATTGTAATTGAATACTTCTGGGTGAGCTCGTTCGTTACCTATTGATTAGAGCCAAGTGTATTAGACAGGTGAGTGAGGAGCGGATATTCAGATGCCTGTAACAGGTGCGCCAGCCAGTGCTTTAGACTACTCAAAAATAAGTTTTTGATGACAAACGTGATAAGTTCTTTAATTATTTTCACAGATATTGCTTCCTAAAGTGGACACCAGTTAAATAGCCTACCTTCTGAGAGATGACTGAGTCGTGTCTCAAACACTGCCACGCTCGGCCAGTCAGTGGAAATAAACTAATTATTTATGTTTAATAATCTCCACAGTGGTGGACAAACATTTATGTTGCTCAGAATTATGAAATGTCTTCACTTGTCCTTTTCTTAAGACATAGTATGTAGAGGAAAATACACATGTTACATACACATGGAAATTCACGCTTGATCCAGGTAAATCTTTAACGTGAGACTTTAATCCTGAAAAAAGATATTTTTAGAAATGATTTGATCTGCCGCTGTGTCTAAAAGTTAGAAGTGAAGCCTTGTTCTGTGGCTGTAGATTCATAGCTCAAACTCCAGTCATTCATGTTCCAGATATTTGTAGCTTCAAGCCACCTGGTTCAGATTAGCGGCTTGAGGTTTGTGCTGTTGATTAAATTTTCATCAGAATTGTAAGTGTTGCAGCAGAGAAACGTTTAAAACCTGGAGGACAGCACCTTAAGTACCAACATTGAACTGCTGTTAAACTCTCATTTAGCTTCATGTTAGCAGTGAGCATTTAGGCTAAATGTATTGGCAAAAACCTGAATTTTTTTTTTAGCTTCTCAAATGCACCATGGAACGTGGACTGCAGCTGATGATGGGCAGGAGTAGGAAATAAGCACCAGAAACTAAGTTAAAGTTACAAACATCCTGTAACATATGATTTTTTTTAACTGTATATGTATGTATAAATTACAGGAAATTATATCAACATATTTGTCTTGATTTTTTTTTTTTATTTAAAGTATTCATTGATCACCTGTCTTTAAAAACATATTACATTACTTTCAATCTTAAAACTTGAATCAGTTTAGTCAAACCATCTATGCAGTCTTTTCTGCTCACAAAGCATCATGGGTGTTTGGAGAACAAAGTATTGAGAAGCTTTCTAGAAATTTGAACACACTAAGGATTAGGTCAGCAATCTTAAAATCCAGTCTTGATTTAAAATGAAAAAATAACTCAATATAAAGAACACATTTCAAGGTGTAATGTTGAAATGTGCTAATGCACAGGTGCAAAATGCAAGGAAGTGTTTGTGAAAAATGTTCAGTCAATTAAGGTTTATGATCTTTTTTAGAATTGGGGGGGGAAAACATAATAAAGGTCTTAAAAGATGGCCCACATGTGATAAAATAAATTAAACTTAGTGGAAAGTTTGAAACAAAAATTGAGTCATTGTCTTCTCTCTCTTCCAGGTTGACAATTGGGAGATCTTCAACTAGTAAGTGCCATGTTTTTGTTTGTTGGCTTCCGTGCCACAGGTCTCAGCCACCATGCTGGATTCTTCTTCATGGCCTCTCTGTCTGTTTTGTTCTGAAGGTGCCTTTCGTGTTCACATTTGTATGCAATTGTGTCTGTGTGCTGAAACAGTTCATTTTTTCTGGCAGCATCTAATTGAAATACTTTCAATTTAACTTGGGTGAAGTCACAATGAGGCCTGAAATTGTTCTATTTTGGTGCATTAATTTTTTGTTTTGACAGGAAGATCTATAAACTGTAAGTCATTTATTATTATAATCCCTCAAACAACAAAATTGTATAATGTATTACATAACGACATGATTATACTCATATACATAACAAAAGTACATTTTATAATCTTTATAAAGCAAAACGTTTGTTACATCTGAAACATTTTGTTGTTCACACTGGGTTGTTTTTGCTGCCATGATCAATCACTTAATCTTATCAATTTGGAGTGATGCCTTTGTTGAAAATTGACGTGCTTTTCTGAGTTGACAATGCTTATGTGGTCTACAATAAACTGGATTGAAGGGAGTTATCTGTAAGTGTTTTTAGATGTCTTTGTCAGGAATTGTTTGAACAAATAAAGTTAAAAATAAAGGTATGGCTTCCCCACTTTTGAGTGGGAAAAGTTTCCACAATGTTATCAAAAACAGGTTTTATAGAGGTCATTTAAAGTTAGTCATCATTTCAACTTATCCAAAATGGCCGCCATCTGTAACCTTATCGGTCCATATTGCGTGCGCGTTTGTACTTTGATCACATAGTTTTTGGTTCCTGCATCAAAAAACCAAGTTGTGGATGCAAAAAGAACTCAAAGGTCAGTACCTGGTTTGTGTCTCTGCTTCTAACACACACCTGGCCGCCATGCCTGTTTCTCTGCCTCCGTGTCATTCATGCTCTTGTGGCCGCTGTTCCTCTTGATATTGTGTTTTCATGTATCTTTTATTAATAGCTGTAATTTCCAGTTTTGCATTCACTTGTTTTTGTCTGGGTTTTCCAACTCTCAAATATTCCCTCTCATTCTGGTTCAAACATCCCCATATTTTAATGTTTTTTGTCTGTATGAACTTGTTGCATTTGTTCAGGCCTCATTGTGGCACCTTCAGTTTTTCTCCCTCCTGTTTTCCGGTTGCCATGCCAGATCGCTTTTTTCCTTCTGAAGTGAGGACCATGCCTCAACTCAGATATTTCCCCTTTGTTTTCTGACCAAATCAAGCCTTGACGTAGAACTTTCGTTGTGAGACTTTTGGTGGCTGATAGTTTGTTTGGATTTGGTCCAGTATCTGAAGATTTTAGATGCTCACCTGCTGGCGAATCTGTTTCTGTGTATAGGATTTATTTTCATCAATGAAAATTGAAATATGGATGTTGACTTGAAGTTGTGAGGCATGGACTTCGATTTAGAAATTCTATTCAGATTCAGCAAAATTTATCCAGTTTTAGGGCTTTCTTGCGCCCTCACACACCAACAAGGGACAGCCTCAGAATGAGCAAAGCAAGGGTTGTAGTTGAAAATCCTATTGCAAGACAAAGGAAAATGGCGATTCCTACAAAAATGTAATGACTGCAGCTTTGATAGTGAAGTCCATGGTGCTTACATGTTGTGTGCTTCACAACCTGTGTGAGAGCAATGGTGAGTACAGAGTTGAATGGAGTGAAGACAGCCCTTTCTTACAGCCACATATTCAGACACAGATACGGATGGAGTCAGAGTGCAAGCAGCTTTGATACGTTACCTCGTTCCTTCCAGCTGATCACAGAAAACTATCTCATATAGTAAGGTTTATATTTGAGGTTTTGTCAAGAAAAGCACACATAAAACAACATATTTATGTAGAGACAGAATTTTCTATGGACACTAAGACTTTGTTCAGAGTGCTTTCTTGTGTTCCAAATAAAGATCATTTGAGAAAAAGAAAAATGGAG
>NC_136632.1:18049187-18051687 GCF_933228915.1 Telmatherina bonti | reverse complement strand
GTGTGATTTTGTATGTGTGACATACGCATATACACATTTATGCACTCGCCTGTATGAACACATATAGATACACACACATACACACATACAAGCCAACCTTAAATTCATATTCCCGCTGTGGATGCCTAAGTTATCAACTGTTGGAAGCACGAGAAACTGACACGTTCAATATAAATCAGAGACATAGTAAGAAAACTATCTGCTGTTGGTGAATAAACCTGCAGGATTACTGTGACTGTCACCTGCAGAGCATACAGAGTGGAATGTGTTCAGAGAAGAGTGATCATGCCAATGTGACCCTGCCCGCACAAAGGCTAGAGGCAGGCCAGGAGTTTCTGGTTGCCCTGAGACCTGGACAACCAGACAGCAACTGCCCCACTCTGGCGCCAGCCATGCACCCACTCAGGAGGTGGCAAAGGGTGGACCCCAGCCAGGCCCGACCAGCAAGGACCTGCCGGGCACCTGCAGTCCATAGCACCACCTCCTGGCCTGGCAGGCACAAGTAACTCGCGGTATTATGGTCAAAGCTACACCCTCGATTGAAGGCAGAGTGCTGCTTTGCCTTTTCCTTTTTTCATGTTGTATGATTGTGCATGTGTCGGCACTTGGCACCTGCCTATCCGTATAAATTATCATTGGTGTATCCGTATCAATTTGCTAATGTCTGCCTACCAAATAACACATGCCTGCACAGCAGAGGAGGGAGCTGTTTCTGTAATTTGTAGTTGTTAAGCTGCAGTTCTCGAGGACCACTATCCGAATGTTATGCTGTTCCAACACATCAAACTAAAATGAATGGTTCATTGTGAAGAAGTTAAGTTGTTGGATCCCACTGGCGTGTTGGAGCAGCTCTGAGTTCTGAGTTTGTTTCCCTGATGTAAGGGATCATATCCTCCTCTCATCGTGATGACACACATAATGCTCACAGACTAATCCACTGGAAAGTAGAGATGTATGTTAATCACTACTGCAGTAGCACGCAGAGATTACAAGCTTTCATTCAAATGGGACATGTGCTTGTTCCATGTCCCTGTAATTGCACTTAATGACACATTTATCTTTACCATCTACCCATCAATTAATTTTTAAAGGATATACTGATGTTTTTAAGTTGGAAAAGGGGATATGTTGATAACTATCAGGTCTTGTAAAGCAGCAAATTTTTAGATTTAAATAACCAAACTTTTAATTTCAGATTTTTGTTACATGTTAATATTCTGCCACTATGCCATGCACTTACAACTTCAAATGCCAACTGCCTCCTCCCTCCCCCCAACACACGCGCACACACACACACACACACACACACACACACACACACACACACACACATTAAAAATCTGATTTTAACAGCTGTCTGATCAGTTAAAGCCCATAAGAATAGGTCTTATTTTATTAAGTCACATCTGTGCCATAGGGGGTTCAAAGTTCAATATCCCCACAGTTTCTCTGCGCAAATACAGACGTAATCCAGAGTCATAATCTAGCAGAGAGGTGGCAGAGCACAACATTAATCCTCTTTCAGCATCATCAGGGAAGCCCCCGTCATTGGCATCACGATGTAAGATCAAGTATCTACGTCGATGGGTTTAACATTAGATCTGTTTAAAAATTGGACATGGGGATTATCGGGTCTTTCCCTCCACTGAACAGCAAACATTCATTCATAAAGCAGTTTAAACGTCACTGCAATATCTTTTTTGCTTTGCTTCATAGAAGCGTCCCCAGAGTTATGCTAAAGCATTTTGGCCTTGGGGTCAATGTCTGAGCAAGAACCACCAAGGTGGCACAGGTGATGTGCAACATCAACATCTGAATGGTGGATGTGTTGCTGTTGACTGAATGGTGTTTTGAAGGCATGGATGACAGAAGTGGGGTGAGCTCAGTGGTTGTCCTTTTCTGGTAACCATGTATTGCATATTTTGTGTGAAGTAGTAAATCTTTCTCAGTTGGAGTACTGCTTTATTCTTTAATTGAACTACATAAAAATTGGAACCCGTGGATGGAAGGAATAAATGTATCACAGCTGACATAGAAGTGCCTTGGGTTTTTTTTGTTGTGTTGTTGCAACAAATGTCTGGTAGATTACTATAATTTTAGCTGACAAGGGCCTTCAATTTGCCACAACAGTTCTCTTTAATGAAGGCAGGTTTAGTCATAAATGCACATAAATATGCAAATCAGAAGCTACAAAATCTGTTGGAGAACGTTATCATTCTTAAGTATCTGAAAAATGTAATGCTTTTTTAAAAACTTTACATTGCTACTGATTCTGAAAACTAAATATCTTAGACGCGGGTTAGCAATAGGCTAGTGGCGTTGTCAGTTTTGTAACGAGAATGTATATACCCTTTCTTTCAACAAATTATTTTTCTGTGCCTCACCAGTACCAGAACCATTAGCATTAGTTTGTTGGTCTAAATGAACAATTAACATTTGACAGTGATAAAGTTTTGTCCACTTTAAATAAATCCTGGTCTTCTTCCATCTAGACTATGGT
>NC_136632.1:17989187-18044187 GCF_933228915.1 Telmatherina bonti | reverse complement strand
GTGTTGATTTTCACAGATCTAGAGTATTGTTTTTACCTGAGGAGAAGCTGGAGAGTTTTGTCCTGGTTGATACTAAGATTCTTGGTCAAGTCTTCTCCCAGCTGAATCCAACAACCTGCCTTTTAGTCCCCATCTCCACATCATTGTTCAAGACATTTTATGGCTTCTTTGAGTCTGAGTTTTTACTTATATGTGACCGGGTAAAATTTCCACAGGACACAACTTAGATTTCGGGGTCTTTAATCTCGGCTGCTCACAAAAACACAAAACCGAATAAGAGCAGCATTAAATAAATGAGAAGTCGCTGAGTGGTCTGTTTCACAGTCAGATTTCCACTTTACTGTATCAATATAAACTATTTAGTCCATCAGGTGGGCCACAAAACAAACTTCTTCAGCACTTTTACGCTGCTGCAAAATGGCGATCAAAGTAAAACCGAAAGTACGTCAGTTATAAAGAGTACATAAATGAACCGGTGTGCTAATGACAGGAGGGTACATGAACAACTGAAGCGGTCTCCTGTTAGATTAAAAAAAACAGAAATAAAACAACACAATCGTACAATCAGTCTCGTAAACGAGAACACAGAAAATACTGGTAAGAAAATTCAGGGTGCTTTACAGGAACTCACTGTCCAGAATGTCTGGGTAAATAACCAACTTCCTGAATGGAGTGGTGGGTTGCCTCGTGCAACCTTAACCAGTTCGGAAGCAGATCCACAACCACTCTTATCTGATAATCCTTTTTTTTTTTTTTAGCCGGCAGTTGCAAGCCGACATCGATATGTTGCATCTTCGTAGCGTTTTCGTAGCGTCTTTGTAGTGTCTAAAAGAGTGTTTTCTCTTCCTGTTTTCCGCTCGACATCATTTCCGCCCAGTCACGACCTGACGTGGATCATCGGTCCTGAAGACGAGAGAGGTCATTTCATGCAAACTGCAGAGTTTTAAATCCTCTGTGTATACGAAATCTGGGTGTTATTTTTGACTGAGCTGAATTTTATTCCATCCATCCATCCATCTTCTGCCGCTTATCCGGGGTCGGGTCTCGGGGGCAGCAGCCTAAGCAGGGAAGTCCAGACTTCCCTCTCCCCAGCCACATTTGCCAACTCTGCGGGGGGGGATCCCGAGGAGTTCCCAAGCCAGCCGAGAGATATAATCCCTCCAGCTTGTCCTGGGTGTTCCCCGGGGTCTCCTCCCAGAGGGACGTGCCTGGAACACCTCACCAGGGAGGCGTCCAGGAGGCATCCTGACCAGATGCCCGAGCCCCTTCAACTGGCTCCTCTCGATGCGGAGGAGCAGCGGCTCTACTCTGAACCCCTTCCGGATGACCGAGCTCCTCACCCTATCTCTAAGGGTGAGCCCAGCCACCCTGCGGAGGAAACCCATTTCAGCCGCCTGTATACGAGATCTCGTTCTTTCGGTCACGACCCACAGCTCATGACCATAGGTGAGGGTAGGAACTTAGATTGACTGGTAAATCGAGAGCTTCGCCTTCTGGCTCAGCTCCTTCTTCACCACGACAGACCGGCGCAGAGCCCGCATTACTGCAGACACCGCACCGATCCGTCTGTCGATCTCGTGCTCCATCCTTCCCTCACTCGTGAACAAGACCCCGAGATATTTAAACTCCTCCACTTGAGGCAGGACCTCACTCCTGACCCGTAGAGGGCAATCCACCCTATTCCGGCTGAGGACCATGGTCTCAGATTTGGAGGTGCTGATTCTCATCCCAGCCGCTTCACACTCGGCCGCGAATCGCTCAAGCGAGAGCTGGAGATCACGACCAGATGAAGCCAACAGGACCACGTCATCCGCAAAAAGCAGGGACCCAATCCTGAGGCCACCAAGTCGGATCCCCTCAACACCTCGGCTGCGCCTAGAAATTCTGTCCATATAAGTTATGAACAGAATCAGTGATAAAGGGCAGCCTTGGCGGAGTCCAACCCTCACCGGAAACGAATCCGACTTACTACCGGCAATGCGAACCAAGCTCAGACACCTGTCTGACAGCCCGTACAAGGGGGTCCGGTACCCCATACTCCCGGAGTACCCCCCACAGGAGCCCCCGGGGAACACGGTCGACTGCCTTCTCCAGGTCCACAAAACACATGTAGACTGGTTGGGCAAACTCCCATCTCCCCTCCAGGACCCCAAAGAGGGTATAGAGCTGGTCCACTGTTCCGCGACCAGGACGAAAACCACACTGCTCCTCCTCAATCCGGGATTCGACTATCCGGCGGACCCTCCTCTCCAGGACCCCTGAATAGACCTTACCAGGGAGGCTGAGGAGTGTGATTCCCCTGTAATTGGAACACACCCTCCGGTCCCCCTTCTTAAAAAGGGGGACCACCACCCCAGTCTGCCAATCCAGCGGTACTGCCCCCGATGTCCACGCAATGCTGCAGAGGCGTGTCAGCCAGGACAGCCCCACAGCATCCAGAGCTCCGGGCGGATCTCATCCACCCCCGGGGCCTTGCCGCCAAGGAGCTTTTTGACCACCTCAGCGACTTCAGCCCCAGAGATAGGAGAGTCCACCCCTGAGTCCACCAGCTCTGCTTCCTCATCGGAAGACGTGTTGGTAGGATTGAGGAGGTCTTCGAAGTATTCCTTCCACCGACCCACCACGTCCCGAGTTGAGGTCAGCAGCTCCCCACCTCCACTGTACACAGTATTGATGGAGCACTGCTTCCCCCTCCTGAGCCGCCGGATGGTGGACCAGAATCTCCTCGAAGCCGTCCGGAAGTCTTTCTCTATGGCCTTGCCGAACTCCTCCCATGCCCGAGTTTTTGCCTCGGCAACAGCCAAAGCCGCATGCCACTTAGCCCGCCGGTACCCATCAGCTGCCTCCAGAGTCCCACAGGCCAAGAAGGCCTGTGGGACTCCTTCTTCAGCTTGACAGCATCGCTCACCGTTGGTGTCCACCAACGAGTCCTGGGATTACCGCCACGACAGGCACCAACGACCTTACAGCCACAGCTCCGGCCGCCTCAGCAATAGAGGCACGGAACACAGCCCATTCGGACTCAATGTCCCCTGCCTCACTTGGGACATGGTTGAAGCTCTGCTGAAGGTGGGAGTTGAAGCTCGCTCTGACAAGAGACTCAGCCAGACGTTCCCAGCAGACCCTCACAACACGTTTGGGCCTGCCAGATCTTACCGGATTCCTCCCCCACCACCTGAGCCAACTCACCACCAGGTGGTGATCAGTTGACAGCTCCGCCCCCCCTCTTCACCCGAGTGTCCAAGGCATGTGGCCGCAGGTCCGACGATACGACTACAAAATCGATCATCGAACTGCGGCCCAGGGAATCCTGATGCCAGGTGTACATATGGACACTCTTATGTTGGAACATGGTGTTCGTTATGGACAATCCATGACGAGCACAGAAGTCCAATAACAAAACACCATTTGGGTTCAGAGGGGGGGGGACCATGCCTCCCAATCACTCCCCTCCAGGTCTCACTGTCATTGCCCACGTGAGCATTGAAGTCCCCCAGCAGAACAATGGAGTCCCCAGAAGGAGCACCCTCCAGCACTCCCTCCAAGGACTCCAGAAAGGGTGGGTACTCTGAACTGCTGTTCGGCGCATAAGCACAGACAACAGTCAAGACCCGTCCCCCCACCCGGAGGCGGAGGGAAACTACCCTTTCATCCACCGGGGTAAACCCCAACGTGCAGGCACCAAGCTGGGGGCTGAATAGAATGCCCACACCTGCTCGGCGCCTCCCACCATGAGCAACTCCAGAGTGGAAGAAAGTCCAGCCCTTTCGAGGGTACTGGTTCCAGAGCCCAAGCCATGCGTCGAGGTGAGTCCAACTATATCTAGCCGGAACCACTCAACCTCGCGCACAAGCTCAGGCTCCTTCCCCACTAGAGAGGTGACATTCCACGTCCCTAGAGCCAGCTTCTGCAGCCGGGGATCGGACCGCCAGGGTCCCCGCCCCTTGCTGTCGCCCAGCTCACATTGCACCCGACCCCTACGGCTCCTCCCGCAGATGGTGAGCCCACGGGAGGTGGGGCCCATGTCACCCTTTCGGGCTGAGCCCGACCGGGCCCCATGGGCGAAGGCCCGGCCACCAGACGCTCGCTCTCGTACCCCACCTCCAGGCCTGGCTCCAGAGCGGGGTCCCGGTAGCCCGCGTCCGGGCAAGGGAACATTCATGCCCAGGTTGGTCGTCATCGTAGAGGTCGATGAGCCATGCTTGGTCTGGTCCCTCCCCTCGACACCTGTTTGCCATGGGCGACCCTACCAGGGGCATAAAGCCCCCGACAACATAGCTGCTAGGATCTTCGGGATGCACAAACCCCTCCACCACGATAAGGTGACGGCTCAGGGAGGGGGTGGAATTTTATTCCACATATCAGAAATGTTACAAAGACAGGATTTTATCATCTTAAAAACATTGCCAGAGTCCGCCCATTTCTCTCGCTTGCCAGCACGGAGGTACTAATGCATGCTTTTATTTCTAGTAGACTAGACTACTGTAATGCCCTGCTCTCTGGTCTTCCCAAAGAGAGTATTTCTAGTTTACAACTACTGCAGAACTCGGCAGCACGAATTCTGACAAGGACCAGGGGGCGGGAACACATTACACCTGTTTTAAAGTCGCTGCATTGGCTCCCCGTGCATTTCAGGATTGATTTTAATGCTCTTTTCGTGGTTTATAAATGTCTTAATGGTCTTGGGCCTTCTTATTTATCTGACCTGCTTTTAAAGTATGAGCCCTCGTGGACCCTGACGTCCTCAGGTACCGGCCTTTTAGTTCTTCCTAACGTTAGTATACCAAAACATATGGTGAGGCCACATTTCAGTATTACGGGCCTCGCCTATGGAACACCCTGCCTGAGGGCCTCAGGGCTGCAGAGACTGTTGAGGTTTTTAAAAAAAACACTCAAGACATACCTTTTTAGTTTAGCTTTTAACTAAGTTCTAACATTCTTATATTAGCCTATATTTATTCTTCTTTTTAGTTAATTTGATTTATTTATATATTACACATTAGTATAAATTTTATTACTTTATTATTTTTGGATGGATTTTACTTTTGTGTAGTTATCCCTCCAGTTCTCTCCTCATTGGGGTCCTCTTCACCGAGGGCTGCCCCTGCTCTGGCTGCATGGGTGTTGCTGTGGGGGCTGTCCCTGTCTGGTGGGTCGGGATCCAGCGCTGCAGCATTACAGTTGTGGCATGGGTCCTGTCTGCCCGGACCTGGGTGGCCCCCATGGTGATGGCCAGGGTGGTCGTCGGTGGGGGTAGCCCTTTGTGTAGATGCACCTTGAGAATATCCTTTCCTTTACTGGTACACATCTGGTACAAATGTACCTGGTCTTTTGTCTTTTAACTGTTATAGGGGCTAATAGGGCATGGGTGAAGGTGGTTGTGGGTGGGTGAAAGGATACTATAGGGGTGTGTGTGTTTTATCTATTTTGATGTAAATTGTTTTATTATGTAAAGCACTTTGTGTTGTTTTTAAGCATGAAAAGTGCTATACAAATAAAGTTTGGTTTGATATGATTAAATATTTGGTATCAAATAAGTAAGATTCAGACATGATAAAAATGAACTAAAATAACTTCCATTGTGAAATCTATATTATACTTTTACAAAAGTGAAAAAGTTTATGTTGTAATTAAATGTTTTAAATTGACAGTCATAAAAATCGCCCTTTCAATGACTAGGTCCTAGAGAAAGAGGCTTGGACTAGATCCACAGCATTTTAAAGGCATACAAAGTGCTTTACATTAAGTCCAATATTCATTCACTCACATGTTGTTGTTGTTGTTAAGCTACATGCATAGCAAAACCTGCTCTTTGGGAAGACTGATGGAAAAATGGATGCCTATCCACAGCTTGCCCTCTCAGAAAACTACCATTTAATTCATACACCAGTGTTATTGACACTGAAGCAAAGGTGGGGGAAGTGTCTTGCCTGAGAATACAAAACTGATTGAGCATTATTGGACAAGCTGCTCTACCAGATATACAGTTCAGAATCTCATGAGAGTTTGGTTTCACAGATTCATACCGAGTCTTCACACTGTCCTAATTGTATTCCAGAAAGAAAGGACATGATTCAACTTTTGTAAATAAAATGTATTTGTGGAATTAACATCAGATTTCAGCATGTCAAACACACCACAGTGCCTCTCTAGCACTGGTCAGGAGAGTCGACTTGCATGTTGCTCATCCTTAACAAAACATACACAACTTGTAACCTCTTAATGAGTCTTAGAAACTTGAATAAAACCTTAACACTGTCATGGTATTAACGTAGAAGTTCTGTTGCAGCAAATTCACAGCTTAATTTTCATTCTTTGAAGCCTTCACAACAGAAAGGTAAAGTTTTGCTGCTGTGACACAACTAACCTAAAATGGATGGTTCATTACGAGGCAGGTGCAGAAGGTGACAAGTTGTTGAACATTTGCATTTGAATCAAGTGTGTTGTACCAGGGAAACTGGATTAACAGATAAGATAGTAGAGAGTAGGGCAGCATTGATCAATAATCTTCTTGAATGTATTCAAGATTTGTATGGAAAATATTAAATATTTTATTATGAGTGATGTTTGTGGGGCTTCTGTTTACATTTTCAACATCTTCAAAGAGTGGATAAAAATGCAGCAAACCTTTCAAATATTTTCCAAGCTCAGAAAAAATGCATTAAGCAGATTACTCTATAGTGATATAAGTAATCATCTGCTCATATTCATTGTGTGTTACTGTTATAGAAAATCAGGGGAAAGTATTATTATTATTATTAATAAAATAAAACTAAAGTCAAAAGTGTAAAAGACCACCTTTGTCAGGAAGAAAAGTTTATTTCAAGCATGAGTGTGCTATATCAAACTGCTCTCAGATTTAAAACCTTACAGCGCCATCTAGTGCTAAATGTATTGTGAAATCGACTACAGTAACTTGTGATCCACTCATTCAGTCTTAACTTGGAAAAAAGAGATAGATATTAAAAGAAAAATTGTAAATTACATAATTCTTTCTATTTAAACAGTACAAATCTGACTAATAATTTAAAGTATCTTTTTTAAAAGTAGTTTGATATTGTGTTGTTTGACAACTGGATTGTTAATGAATGTCAATTCATTCATTAACTCAATCACTCAGTGATTGAGTGACAGTCCAGTTAAGGGTCACAGGGAAGCTGGAGCCTGTCCCAGTAATATGCGAGAGGCGGGGTACACCATGAAGACGTTGCCAGTCCATCACATGAGTGCCAAATCTTTAATTTTTTTATTTGCAGCACATCTATATATTCTTTCCACAATGTTTTTCATTAAAACAGAATGTATTTTTTCTACGTTGACCATTATGTTACTGATTGATTTTGATTATTAATAATGATTATGTAGTTTATACACAGTCGCCCGTAAAGATGCATGAAGTAATTAGGACAGTTTATTCCTTATTTATTCTTGATGGTTTTTATTCCTTATAGTCATATATTAACTGCATGTACCTGTACCGTCTCAAAAGTTATTACTTGTGTTCATAAGTGGGAATAAAATTAAAACAAAATTGTTCAAACTTTAACAGCATATCATAATTCAAAATGTTTGTTGTTGTTGTTGTTGTTGTTGTGTCCAGGGACCTAGTGACTTTAAAAGTACTAACTAAGATTTATACTTGGATGTGACTGATATGATTGTTGAGCCAGAACATGCAAGTTTAATTATGAGGTCACTGTGAAAATTACATGTACTGTGTGCAACCAGTAGGTGGCAGAATTGCTGCAAACTTCTCTCACATCAGAGAACAAGTTTTTGTTACTCTTTACATTAATAAAACCTCTTGCGCTGCACAATCAAAATAGAAATAAAGGTTACAAAGCAGTAATGTAAATCCTTGTCTATTTATCCTATTTAGCTGTCTAACTATAAATTAAAAGGTGTTTTCAGAAGTTAAAGATCACAGCTTATACCAGTTTTCATCTAAAAATCAAAACGAAAGAAAAAAAAATTACTTAACTGAAAAAAGGAAATTATTTTCTAAATGTCCTGACACTAAACGTAAAAAAACTGAGTCACTGTCATATTGTAAAAAGGAGAGCAGCGCAGTGTGCTGTATATTTAACACACTCGTCCATGCATTTGTCCCGTAATCCTATTAGTCAGCACATTTCCTGTCTGCCTGTTTGTATTCCTGTCTGCAGCCAAGCGGCAGTCACCTTGCTGCTTCCTTCATGCGCAGCTGCAGTTTCTGCAGCATTGCCAGAATGTTGCCTCATTTCCATGTCCTTACATCATGTCTCCCTTATTCTGACATTGAAAGTAATACAAAGGGATATTAATTTTCCTTAGAATTTAAGTAATTATATATAAAAACAGAGTTTGCAATTAGAATTTGTTAGATGATTAAATTAGTGTCATTTAATGCAGTTTTTGACTCTCATTGGCTTTTAGATGCACCATCATGGTTTGAGATGATCAGTTTGCCAAAGATTTTTTGCAGTTTGTGCTGAGATATATTAATGTGAAATATTTGCTTTGACTTTGCTGCCTTATTACAAAAGCAGAAGAAAGAAAGACATTTAAAGGATGACATACTGGTAACCAGTGTGTTTAACTGTCAGAAGAAATACAGCCGGGTTATTTTATCTTTAGCTGCAAGTGAAATACGTTTGCCAACTTTGGTATTGGCTCAGTTTGTGCCTGTTTCTGAAAGTCAGCTGATTCCACTGGCACCCATTGAGCAATTTTCAACTTTTTCATGTTGCTTTTGTTTTGCTCATCATCCTCAAGAGGGCATGCATTCCTTTATTATAACTGTGCCAGCTCAAAGAAAATAAATGATATTCTTTCCTGTCATGAGATCTGACTCACTCCCTGTATGGTAAGTGAAAGCAAGTCATGCCTGGAATCACTTAAAGAGATGTTAGAGCACATCTGTGTGCATGTCTTTTTGTTTTGTTTTATTTATTTTTATTTTTTGCAATATTAGATTTTAATCTCCAGCCTCTGAGCTCGGTTAATGTGAGCAGAGGCTTTCACTTCAGATTAGACAGCATTATGACTTCAATAGGACACACTGATCAGAACACAGATGGGACAGACCATCAGACGGTCAGACATGCAGATTAAACGTGACCGCTGCTGAAGGTGCACCCACACATACACTCACTGGGGTCACGAACAACACTGCAGTCAATTTAATCTGCGATCAGCAGCTGGCTGGCTGATGCGTTTGTGTCTCTTTCGTCATACAGCGTGGACTCGCTGTATGACTAAAGTTTTATGTCTTATCTGCATTTTGCTTCCAGGACGATGGTGTCCCCTATCAAAGAACTATGAATCATATTTATGATTACATATAACAATGTTTTTCTTCCTCTTTCTATCTTCATAGAACCAGTTAACAACAAAATTATCCAAACATTTAAGGAGAAAGTGTTTGGAAAATAATTCTGAAAGAATGAATTTCATATTCTGCTTTGCCGTCTCCTGTGATGGACTGGTGACTTGTCCAGGGTGTATAAGTGGTTAAGAAAATGAATGATGCTTGGCTAAAGACTCACCACAAACAAATTACCAGAGTTGTTCTATTACATGAATTTTCAATGAGTTTCACCTTTTTTTTTAATGGATGATCAATGATACCCAAAGTACCATTTTGCAGCCACTTCCAAATTTTATTATATCGTGTTGATATTAGTATTGGTTGCTCATTTAGAAAGCTTTAAATATGCCTGCAAATTCAGTTTATACAAGCTACAAATCTGTCATATCTTGCCGCCATTTGGGCTTGTTGTGATCATGACCTCATAGACAGAAAAATAATGGTTGTGGTTTCTATTGAAAGATAAAAAGGAAATATGAATTGTCATTTATGATCTACAGACATACTCCTTGTTCTTTATTGAAAATTTGCAACGTTAAACTTTATCCATCAGTTGAAGAATCTTGTAGCCTTGGAAAACAGGTTTGAGGAGATCATTTGATTTCTCCATTTTGTGTTGCCTCCAAGAGAAAATGGTCAGAAGCACGCAGGACCAGTCATGTTGGGAACCAATCAAAAGAACTGCATCTTCATGATCAATTGTTTCTTGGTTGCTTGATTACAAAATATTGATTACTGTGCTATAGTGTGTTGTTTGTAATAAGTGATCAACTGTGTTTTACAAGTAATTCCAATGAAAATTTCACGTGATTTCCTCTTGTTAAATTATATTTAATTTTCAGTTAATTTGAATTATGTAAAAATTATTTTTTCACTTTCTTTTTTTTCATGATCATTTTCTATGTTATCAATATCATCAGATGAACAGTCTTACCTTTTAATAAATCCCTTTTTTGATATATGTTGAAGGCAGGTATGTGTCTATCTGACTATCATTTGATTTTATACACTTGTAGGATTAATTCAAAGCTTTAAAAGATTTGCATACATATTCTATTTAAGGTGGGGTACATCCAGTCCACAAAGGGGATTTCTTTGCCTGTTTGTTACCTCGGCTGAGGTTGTTTTTACCGGCGTTTGATTGTATTTAAGATAACTCAGAAAGTTATGAATGGATTTTCATGATATTTTGAGGAGTTGTTGAAAATGTGAAAAGGAAGGAGTAATTTAATTTTACTGATGCTCTGGATCACCGTTTGGATCCAGGAATTTTTTAAAGGATTCTTTAACAGTGAGCTTGGTGGGGGATTGCGCGCTCTGAGTGCTTTTCTAGTTTCCTATGGTGTTGTTGATGAAGACCTACCATTTGTAAATTCATTGTTGGGAAGTGGAGTCTTATGTTATTTAAACATTTTCAATTTACCTAAGTTTATGACAAAAATGCATGTATGTACCATAAATTTGCATTCATGCAATGTAACATTTGTCAGTTAAGTAGTTATTCTATTGATTTTCTCCCACTTGTACAAGTAGCAGTGGTTAAACATTAACAAAATAGTCTAGAATGACCGGTTCTGGGTATTTCTCTTTTTTTAACTTATACTTCTGCTTTGTCCTTGTCATCAAAGTCATCAGGCCTGACTAAACAAGTCTTAGTGTTAGTCTCCCCCTGATTTATTGGGTTAGTTTTTGGTGGCTTTGTGAAAATAAAGAAAAGAAAATAATGTTTCAGATAAGAGTTCTAGAATTGCAACTTAAGATATGTCTTTAAAATTATTGGGGAAAAAAGGAACATCAAGTGTCACATTTCAGCAACAGCAGTTTAGACTGAAACATAATGAAACAAAACCAAGAAGTGATATCTACAGGGGCTTTTCAGTCATCTCATCTGATCCTATCCGTCTTGGATACTATTCTAAATGAAAACTGGAATTTACTCTGTTGAACAAAGCCAACAACTATGTTTAGTTCAGCCGATACTTTGACCTATGCATGGCCTAGCATAGATTTAGCTTTCAAACCAACAAGCTTGTAGGAAAAAAGAGTAACAGATCAGCTGCTGCATTTCTCTGAAGAATTCTTTTTGAAAGCTTCTTGTTGCTTTCAGTCGCTCCCTGCTTATCAAAAATATATCTTTGAAAATGTTAAAGTATTTCTCAAGAGAGTCGTAAGTTGCAAACAAAGTATTAGTAGCATTGCTTGTTTAGCAGTAAACTGG
Source organism: Telmatherina bonti (assembly GCF_933228915.1). Taxonomy (NCBI): domain Eukaryota; kingdom Metazoa; phylum Chordata; class Actinopteri; order Atheriniformes; family Telmatherinidae; genus Telmatherina; species Telmatherina bonti. The sequence continues at coordinate 18,032,620 of NC_136632.1, read as the reverse complement.
ACATTATGGCAGAATGCAACCCTGTGTCTTAAAGAGCTTCATCCCCCTGACCACTGATGTTTGCCCTGGTTCACAAACAGAAGCTAGAACAGAGGAGCTGCGTTTGGCCAGTCTGATTGCACTGATAACATCCAACATCTAGCTTGTTACGTCCGCATAGCTTTCTGGAGAAATTTCTTTTTTTCACAATGAACTATTTGCTTGTATAATTATGACTTTTGAGGTCTCCGATTCATCTCAATCAGACTGTCCCAACCATAGATGACCCTATTGGTCCCATTTCTGGCTGAAAAAGATCTCAGTTGGCTGTACAGATTTCTGTGTAGTCTAAGTCTTGGTTGTGTTCCCAGAACCACACCTCCATTGGGGGGTAATCATCAGTTCAGAAATGTTCTTTATATGCGTTGGATGAGATGTAGTTATCTTGGGGTCTTACACAGATGGAAAGCCAGGGATCTAAACCTCATCCTATGGAGCTCATCTTTTACTTGGCAACTAAGGCTGCAACGATTTCTCGACAAGGTCGACACGGTCGACAATGAAAATTCACTGACGCGAAATTTCATTGTCGTCATGTTATAAACAACTTTGCTAATAAAATGCTGCCCAGATAACTTAACGCCATTTACCAACCACGGCTTTTAAGACGGTATAAAAACTCTCAACACCAAGCAAATACGCAAAGCACCACAGGAAGTGCTGGGGGCAGTGTTGTAATTTGTCCAGCGCCTTTGTTTAAACAACGAAGAACAAAGTGATGGCAACGCAACCTATTTCCAAAGTTCGGGGATATTTCACGCTAAACAAAATGTCAAACGGTTGAAATGTGTAGTCTGCCATGCAGAGATGGCACACCACGGCAGCATTAGTCATACATGAGCATCTGAAACAAAAGCAGCCCAGAGCCATGGTTTCCAGCATTCCGGATGGCAAAGTTAGCATTAGCAGGTAGTGATGTGCTGTTGTTACCTCTGCCAAAGAGGTTATGTTTTTACCAGCGTTGATCTGTTTGTATTCAAGATAACTCAAAAAGTTATGGATGGATTTTCAGGAGTTGATGGAAATGTGAAGAAGTGATTTTATTTTGGTAGTGATCAGAATCACCGTTTGGATTCAGGAATTTTTTTTCAAGGACTCTGGCCATTGTTTACCTTACAAAACAGGCTTTTTCAAGATGTAAATAGTCTTTTCAATGCAATTCTACAAAGATTAAGATGTTAAAATATTTTATTTTGTTTTTGAGGCAAATTCTGTACAGCTTGGATGTGACACTATAGCTAAGTTTGAATGTTTAAAAAAAATTAGTAGTAAGCTGTTTAGCTTAAATTTAATATTCAACTGGTTCAGGAGTCTTTCTTTTAACTTACTATAGGACATTATGTTGTGACTGACTGGGAATCAGGGTGACATTCATATGCTGCAAATGAAGAGATTGGGGTAAGACATACTGGAGCCTTTAAAAAGAGCTGTGTCAACTGGAAGCACAGATGGTGGGCGTGACAGAAATAATTGTGACAAATCGAAAAAATTATTTTCAGATTAGTGACTATTAAAATAATCGTTAGTTGCAGCCCTATTGGCAACAATGACCTCCTTGACTCTACAGTATTCAGAATCCACAACATCCATGATAACATGAGCGCTGTGTGATTTACATGTGAGCAGGGGAACAAATCAGACACCCTGCTGCTTTCTGGGCCAATGGCAGATCTGAGTCATCATCTCAAATGTTGTCACAAAGTCAAAATGTCATTTTTTGGTGCGAGTTGAAGTAATTTGGGAACTCTGTGAGCAGATGGTTCCCATCCTGACAAAAAACACATGACCAACCAGCTCTTCTTTTTCTGTTGTTGTTTCACACCTATATGTACCACTAATTCCCCTCACTGAAACCTGGATCAGTTGAAAAAGGTTTTTACATACCCCTCCATCTCTGATCTTAGCAGCTGATTCTTTTTTCATTTGATAGTCTTTTGCTGCTTGAGACTGTTTTAAGTTTTGACCAGGTCTGTCATTTCATCCAGTCATTGTAGAGCCTGCTTCACTATCTTTTATCATGTCATTTATTTAATTTTCTAGTCCACTTCCTGTTATTGGGTTGTCTTGTTCTTTAAACTCTAAACCTCCAGAACTTCTTGTCAGCTTAGCGGATAAATGGTTTCATTTTAGACAGTGGCATGAACCATACAGTTTTTCACAAAGAGGGCAACACTGGTCATTAAGAGCAACTAATTGCTTCTTATAACCTGCTGTAGTCTGTTAACTAGATCAGCACATTGAGGTGGGACAAAATTAAACAAGTCACAATATTATTAAAAAAAAAAAAAAAAAAAAACCCATAAAAAGAAAAACCGTCAAGAATGAATATTTCCATTTTAAAATTAATTCAGTAAAACATGTGATGATACTATGCATGCTAAAGTTTGTCTTTCTACACAGACAAGATGGCCAATCCCATTCTGCATATTTCACACTGTTGACATGTCGACAAAATAAAAGGCTTTGTATCAATTACTATCACGAACCATAAGGTACTGGAACCCCAAATCTCTGGTATGTAAACACTCCAGTATACCTAATGATTGTTTGCTCATTCTAACAGGTGGTATGAGTGGATAAACAGGTGAACATAGCTCAGAAAGCATGCAAATGGATGACTCACCAGTAACTTCAGTCATCCAACTCCCCAGGTTGTAATCATACCTTGCTGCAGGTTATGTACCACTCCACATAGTAAAGAGGAATAACACAAATTATTTAAAGCAAATTACAGCTTGCCAGAGCTACCTTTTCTTAATCACTTGCAGTCATAAATACAATTATGAAAAGTGTGTATCCTGTGTAACACATGATGGAGAATCTGTTGAGATTTTGACATATCAGATTTAGGTGTTCCAACAATTCTGAGGAATTTTTTTTTTTCGTTTTCTCTTTTTATACAGCTCGACTGCAAAGTTACAAGGCAATATAAGTTAGTCGGCCATCTATCCAAAGTATAAGTTATCTAAACAGTCATGAGTGGAGTAAGTAACAAGACCACCAAACCAAGTCTGACAAAAATAAATGAACCCTTTTGGGTGTGATTATGCTGTTGTTTTATTATAAGTTAACTTATTGTCCTTATTGGTAGGGTTTGTTCAGAAACCAAACTATTGCTATCTAAAAGCAGATTTGTAAAAATGTAAAGGAATGCATTTGAAACTTAATCGTATGGATGTTTTAGCTGCAGAGATAATCAGACAACATGCTATGTAGTTTATATAGGAAGCTTGACCATTAAAACTGTCCAGAAGCTGAGGGAACAAAGGTTTAGTGCGGTTAGAGGTTTCCAGGAATTATATGCTATGACGCTGACAGCATCCATCAAACTGCAGCAGCTTATTGAACTCAGAAGCTAATTTTAGTTTGGGGTATTAAAACATATATCACCAGGACTTGTTTATTGTAAAGCCACATGAGGGAACAAAGTGATGCACTGGCATTATTAATGTACATCCACATACAGTAGCAGTTTTATCTGCCAAATATTCATTTATGCTTGATATCTACCTTCACTTCAGCTTGTACCCTACTTTCACAGCACTTTATCAGGTGCTTTATGAAAAAAGTTTGATTGTCAAACATTGAGAAAATAATAAACCTTCATTCACCCCATGAATAAATATGAAGTGAAATAACATATTTTTGATTCCTGATATTTTCTCATAAAAAGGCCGATAGCTTCCTGTAAACTGAGGTCATGGAGAGTGTGAGTTGAGATTTCCAAGCAGTTCACATGTACCGAGGAGGATTATTGCAACTAAGGGAACTTGGCTATGCAAGTGGAGGTATTTCAGCTGTTACAAAACAGCCACAATAATCACTTTACTTCAAAACATCGAAGGAATGGTTCTGTAATAAATACATTTTAGTTTTATGCAGAGTACAGCTTTTGTGTTTTCTCATAGTTTCCTCAAAAGGGCTTCCTCAAAGATAACGGAACATTGTTGCTCAGAACAATACAACTCTTTTGCAATGAACAGCAGTGATTTGGGACTTTTTCTGACGCAATCTGATGCATTCTGACGCAGCTGCCTGTCAGTTCACAGTGTGACCTGCCAGGAGGTCAGGTCTGGTTTCAGGTTAAGTATCGAGCATTGTGCTGTCACACATCACAAATTCAGTTTTCTTCCATGGCTTTGACAAGAAAATGTAGCACAACTTGCCTTTAAATCTGGTTTCTTCATGTTCAGAGGTTGTACTTACTGCCCAATAATCCTTGGAGGCAAATTCCAAACTTGACAGAGATTTAGTCTAACTATCCAAAGTTAAGCTTAAACCTGTTGTAGACTGTTGTTTCTGCACAGAATCATCTCAACTCTTTCCACCACCTTATGAATGCTGTCATTAAAGCTTGGCAGTCATTAACATCACCATCTCTTCATGTTGGCCACCAAAATTTAAGTTATCCTTTCATTTTTACTTCATGTTTTCTTGTTAATCAGTTTATTTGTAGTGAAAATTTAGTTTGTAGCTCCACTGACTCACAACTTAAAATACTGTTTGTCTATAGCTGAGCCCTGACCGTTGTTAAAATTAGCTGTCAAACCCCATGACCTCTCACAACAATCATGAGGTCAGATTAATTATATTTGTCACAGCTGGCTGAACCACAGATGAACAGGGTCATGTGTCTGCTTGAGGTTGCACTAAGCAACCAAGAGGTACTCTTGTGAATAATGATCATGCTACAAACGTGCAGCAACAGTAATGTTATACTGCTAATGGGACAGTAATATAACATTACTGCAGAGCGGTAAAAAACGTTTTTATCTACATATAGAAAACTGTTAAAGAACAGACATGAATGTTTGTTTCAGTTAACATTAGGTACTGTCAAAGTCGTATTTAGCTGTTAAACTTTGATCTAAAATGTGTCTCAAATAATTGTCTATACTTTTTTTTAGTTGTTACTTTACACTAATATCAAAACATTTAATAAATCTGAAGTGTTTTTAAATTAGACATTGTTGTTATTGGAATATTTCTCCACAAATAAGACATTATGAATTGTAGAAGGAGTTTAATGGATAATCAGCCCATTTATAGCAAAAGTTTTAAAGCGTTAGCCAGATACTAGAACTCAGCTAATTGAATAAAACACTAGCTTAGCTAGACTAGAATTTTATTAACTAGAATTAGCTTAGATAACTATATGAATGTTAAATAAAGCTACAGAAAATGGCTATATAGTTCTAGATTAATATAAAAGTAATGGACAAGAGCCTCATAACAGTACTGTGTCAGTGCTGTATGCTACAACAGTTTTCTGGGGGGGGGGGGGCGAAGCTAACAGCACTGTTTGCCACTTGAACTAGCCCTGTGAGAACCCGTCTGTCAGTCATCTGCTACATCTTATACATATTTGAAAAGATTCAGGTTAATGTGTCGATTCATTGTTGTATTTACACATATCTACACATTTGCAAGTGTGCCTGTCTTGGAACTCCAGGTATATGTGTAACCTTCAGCTAAGAAACTTAAAGCATGAACCTTCTGCAGCTACACTTACGTAAGGTCATTAAGTAAAAGCCTGCAGTGAGGGTTAGAGTTAGCAATGATAAGTTGCTGGAACACAGAACAACTGGGTGACACAATTAGCTCTATGGATGCTTTGAACCTGTGATGTAAGGCAGCTTAGTGTCAATATGCCTCATTGTAAGATGCTCATGACTCTTTTTACATTAATAGTCATCTGAAAAAGAAATATATTCTTTCACTTCTTTTTCTTTTTTTTTTTTTTTTTTTTTGTCTTGTCCAGCATTTAAGCAGGCAAAATGGATTTTATGGATGCTGTGTTCTGCTGGGCAAATTTACTTTGTCAAGGGCATCATAGATATAATGCTCCCATTGATATTCTGGATTTTAATTTTATATTTCTATTTATTTTGCATAATTGTTTGTATTCCAAAGTTTGTACTGCTAGACCAGAGAGGACAGAAGAGAGACAGAAAGAGAATCGAAAAGAAGAGAAAACAGAAAACACTGTGTAGTGAGAAATAGAGAGAAAGGAAAAAAAAAACTTCACTTCTAAGATTCTACTAGATGGGGTTAAACCACTCCAGGTATCTGCAATAAAGCAGTTTTGGTAGTTTGGAGCAATCACATGTGTTGCCACGATGTCAAGGAGAAAATTCATTAGCAATGATTTTAGAAAACTGACGTAATTCCGTCAAAAGAACTTGAAGGAACTCATTATTTTACAGAAAGAAGCATAATTCACAGGAAAAAAAGTCAACACAGCATTTAATCTTCCCAACAGAGGACATGCCAACAACTTAACCCTAAAATCACACCACGTAATACTTCAAGAAACTGCAAAAAAAAAAAAAAAAAAGCTAGTTCATGGTAATACAGTCTGGATAAAAACTGAACATGTATGGCTTGCTTAGAAGGGTTGCTAGGAGCTGTCACTGAGTTGACCGTGAACCTCTCTGTATACTAATACTCGAGTCAACTTTGAGGCCATCTGTTTGAAAGCTCAATTTACACAGAAACTAGGTCATGCAACTGAACAATGATCCCAAACACAGCAATATATTTACACCCAAATGGGTGAGAAAGTAAAGAATCAGACTGTTGCAAAGATCCAAAGTTCAGACACAAACTTGAACACAGTGGAGCGATCTTAAGAGTTATGCATGTTACTGCTGCTAAAGGTGGTTGAATCACACAATGAACTTAGTTTTCCACATACCGTGACTGAATTTAGTTTATTTTACATTAAATAGGGCTTGATTATTATTGAATCTATTAATGTTCTGAAGAGATTCTTTTCTTATGCATACATCCTAGAATTACAAAAGAAGAGGTTTTCTTATTAAATACTAATATTAATAAATTAAAGTAGTAGAAAAGAAAAAGAATTGAAAGATTTTTAACCAGGCTCCAAATTACCACTGATGTCAATTAACAACCATTTTAATTCACCTTGTCCATCTGGGTCAAAGACAACATTAAATGCAGTTCACTCCAGTGTTTTTCCTCTCACTGTGCATACAACCTGACTTGTTCAAACACAAGCGGCTGTCCAAGTCTCCCAAGCAAGCACTTGAGCAATCTGATTATCTAATGACGGGTGGTGGGATTTTTCCAAACTCTCTTTTGTACTTTAGCCCCTGATTATTATGTAGGCTGTAATGGCCTAGATCTAGTATTCACACACACATTTTAAATATGTGTGTGAGGATAAAGTAAAAATTATTTCAACTGTGTAATATCTGAGGTCAGTGCTAGGTTTCAAGAGCAATTCTTTCTCCTCAATTCTTTTATTTTTATATAAAGACCACAGTCAAATATTTACAATTTTTGTCACCAGTTGTACTTTTAGCAATGCAAACATTTCCCAAACAAAGAAAAATATCTCAAAACCCACTGCATGTTTTATCAAAGTATGAAGCAGGAGCTCTGAGTACTGTTCCATGCGTTTCTGGTTCAGTACCGGTTCATAACGATGCTGCTTGTGGCTTAGGTTACCAAAGCTCAGTGTGTAAGCAACTCCATAACCATAAGGAAACCTGTCCTCGTCTATTTATAGTTAATGATGTGCATGACACACACAAGCAAGTAGCCTCTTTAACAGTGAAAGCAATGACTCTGACTTTTGCAGCTTGTTAGAATGGTACAAACTCTTACATGCAAAGTCTTTATACACAGCATTGCTATTTATAATCAGCTCGGAAAAGCTCACTATAAACCAGTCAAAACTTAAAACATCCAACATGCCAGTGGCAACAAGTCCAAAGCAACTATTTGGCACAAGCCTAAGTGAATCTATTAAAGACATGATTAGCTATTTGCGAGTTGGGTGGCTTTAATTTTCACTGCTATGTTTGCTTGCTTACAGGTAACAACGTGTTTGTTCAATGATTCATGCTTAAACGCTGCATTGGGATTAGGACTTAAATGTCAAACCAATGAAAACCTCATGGAAGCTGGCAGTAAGAAAAGAAGTTTCATAAAGGACTCCAATTAACTCCTCCTGATGCTGACTTTGAGGTTCCATATGAACTTAAAATCTTGGAGCTATGCCATTGTCACAGTGATAGCTCTGATATGGTCTGAAGGTGGTATTAGCGGCAAGCTGCCAAAGCATGCTTGGCAGCGAACTTTGTGAGTCAGCAGAAGATTTGCACTGCAGTTCAGGGCAACTTTGAAGCAGGAAATAAATTAGTTTTCAGGTGGATGAACCATCTTTAAATAGAACATCAATAAAACAAATAAAAAATAAAAAGGTTGGTTACACAAGGAGGAGATTACAACCCATTATTTAATTTTATTGCTCAGGTTTTATTTTTTAGTGACTGTTTACACATGGCTACACGGTGGTGTCGTTAGCACTGTGGCCTCACAGCAAGAAGGTTGCTGGTTTGATCCTTGATTTGCCTTTCTGTGAGGAGTTTGCATGTTCCCCTGTGTATGTGTGGATTGTCTCTGGGTACTCCAGTTTCCTCCACCGGCTTTTTCTCATCGTCCAAAAACAACCATGTTAAGGACAATTTACAGGAGCCAATTAACCTAAGAATAAGTTTGAGTGGGAATGGTTGTTTGTTTCTCTGTATGGTCCTGTGATGGACTGGTGACCTGTCCAGGATGAACCCTGCCTCTCACCCAATGATTGCTGCAACCCTTAATCAGGCAAAGTAGTTCATAAAATGAATGTGTACACATGTTTAGTTTCAAGTATTAAAGCACAAAGGCGCTAAGAGTGAAGCATAATCATGCTGTTATTCAATCAGTCTTTAGAATTAAATTCTTGTGCCTCCAAAATACCTCTGAACAATCACAGCATGAACATGGGGACTCTCAGGTTGTACTTTCAGGATCGTCTGGGTCCTGTTGGCAGTGATTAATGGCTTCTGTGGACTTTGCTGAGGAGTTCCGGCTCATCTCACGGATGCTTAAGCAGATTGGAATTTGTGGAGTTTGAAGACAAAGACGATGACTTGGGTTTTTGTGTGTGCGTTCCTCTTTGTTTTGGAGGTGTGGACTGCCTAGCTGGAGGATGGTCGTTGCCATAGGAGGTGAGTTTGGTTTGCAGAAATGTTTTGTTGGGTGGTAGAAGTCAAAGTAAATTCTGCAGAAACTCTGGGACCCAAGTTTTTGCAGCAGAATATTTGCATGGTAATCAAAACAAACTGCTTTTTAAAATTTTCCTCCACTTTGATCATTTAGTGGTTTAAATATTTTGGTTGATGCTGTGTGACACCAAAAAAAAAACAAAAAACTTTTTAATGCTTGTCTTATGTCAAAATTAAAAAAACAAACAATGAAACATATAAGAGAAGCATTGAATGAGCATTTGGACATTCGCAGTTCAAAAAGCCTGTCCTCAAATAAAACAAAATAATCACATTAACATAAAGAGTAGATTTGTCACACTTTTAGCTCAGGATCCAGGTTTGTCCAACAAATGCTACATACAATAACTCCACCCAAATCCTCCAATGATCAGCAGGTTGATGGTTTGATTCCTCCTGCTCAAGTCATTTTGTTGTTGAGTACCAGGCAGGATGCCAGGTACTCAACAACCCTCCATGAGCCCTCCAGGCTCGGCATGGCTGATGTTCGATGTAAATGAATGTTTCAGTGGTTTGAGAGACAGCTAGCATGTATTGGCTGCCATGATTCTGTCAGTGTGCCTCAGGGCAGCTGTGGCTTATAGCTTACCATCACCAAGTGTCAGTGAATAATGGATTCAATATAAAGCACTTAGGGTGCCTTGGGAAGTGCTATATAAATCTAATCCATTATTATTGTGTCACGACCGGCACAGAGAGCCGTGACAACAATGAGGGAAGACCACGCTGTAAATACACACAGATGTATTTATTTAAAGAAATAACGCAAAGTATGTGAATGCAGCGTGTAAACGTGGACAATCAGTGGTGTCAAGTGGTTGCAAGTCAGTGTCTGATCAAACCAAGCTGTGGGCTGAGCGAGAGGGAGAGCAAAACAGCTCACAGCCTTATATAGGCAGGTGCGCTACAGCCAGATGCTCTGATCACTGGAACCGCCCATAGCACACCTACCTACGAACAAAAGAAAAACAGTTAAGCCGGGCCGTCACAATTGCTCTGTTTTACTTATTGAGAGTTCCCAAAATTTAAATGAACAGATGAGTTTAATAAAACTATATACTACAATAACTATAATATAGATCTAGATATATCTATATAGATATATATAGATATATATAATTAAGGGTGGGAAAATCGAATCTAAAATAGGGATTTTTTGCTTCACAAATTTTTTTTTTTTGTGAAAAAATCTATTGTTTTCAAATAAATAAAAATAACCCATGAGAGAGAGAGAGAGAGAGAGAGAGAGAGAGAGGAAGAAAGGAAGGAAGGAAGGAAGGAAACGAAACACCATGACTGACCCACTACCAAACCGGTCAAGCTAGAAGATGTTGCAGGGAGTAGAACGTTCTCCACGGTATCTCCAGACTCTGTCATGTCTGTCCCATGTGCTCAGTGTGAATCTGCTTTCATCTGTGACGAGCACAGGGCGCCAGTGGCAAATTTGCCAATCTTGTTGTTCTCTGGCAAATGCCAAACGTCCTGCACGGTGTTGGGTTGTAAGCACAACCCCCACCTGTGGACGTCGGGCCCTCATACCACCCTCATGGAGTCTGTTTCTGACTGTTTGAGCAGACCCATGCACATTTGTGGCCTGCTGGAGCTCATTTTGCAGGTCTCTGGCAGTGCGCCTCCTGTTCCTCCTTGCATAAAGAAGGAGGTAGTGGTCCGGCTGATGGGTTGTTGCCCTCCCACGGCCTCTTCCTCGTCTTCTGGTAGTGCATCCATGTTCTGGACACTACGCTGACAGACACAGCAAACCTTCTTGCCACAGCTCGCATTGATGTGCCATCCTGGATGAGCTGCACTACCTGAGCCACTTGTGTGGGTTGAAGACTCCATCTCATGCTACCACTAGAGTCAAAGCACTGCCAGCATTCAAAGTGACCAAACCATCAGCCAGAAAGCATCGGAACTGAGAAGTGGTCTGTGGTCACCACCTGCAGAACCACTCCTTTACTGAGTGTGTCTTGCCAATTGCCTATATTTTCCACCTGTTGTCTTTTCCATTTGCACAACAGCATGTGGAATTAATTGTCAATCAGTGTTGCTTCCTAAGTGGACAGTTCGATTTCACTGAAGTATGGTTGACTTGGAGTTTTGAGTAGTGTATATACATATTTATATTTTGTGTGTGTGTGTATATATATATATATATATATATATATATATATATATATATATATATATATATATTATATATATATATATATATATATATATTATATATATATATATATACACTACTCACAAAAAGTTAGGGATATTCAGCTTTTGGGTGAAGTTTCACAACAAGCCTAAAATGCATTCAAACCTGTACAGGTGAACTTAATGTGATCTTCTCTAAGCTTTTAAATGCACATGTCCAACTGTTAAATGTTTCAATAAATTTTGCACAAGTTGCTGTTCTCTAACAAGGAGCTTAACGGCAAAAATCACGGCAGGTGTGTGATCCTTGAATTGACCAATAAATGTCCTGGTTCAATTAGAGCTGGTGTTTAAACAGTTGTCCTCATCATGCTGTTCACATTTTGACATCATGAGACCAAGACGACACCTAACAATGGAACAACAGTCCCTTGCCATTGCGATGCTTCAAACAGGACGTTCTCAGACAGAAGTGGCCACTGAGCTTGGAGTGTCACAGAGTGTCATCAGCAGGTTGCAACAGAGATATGGAGAGACTGGAAGAGTCACAGAAAGGCCTAGAAGTGGACGTCCTTTGGCCACATCCCGTGCTGATGACCGCTACATTGTGAACACTGCCCTGAGAAACCGGATGATGAATGCCACTCAACTCCAGGCATGTTTAAGAGAGGTGAGAGGCACCCAAGTGTCACGTCAGACCATTCGAAACTGTTTACATCAGCGTGGTCTGCGTGCTAGACGACCTGCACGGGTACCTGACCACACCACACTGAGCAGAAATGATGGCCGGCAACGATGTTGGAGACGTCAGGGAGAGCGCTATGCATCAGCCACTGTTGTCACCAGGCCAGCTTTTGGTGGTGGCGGTGTTACAGTGTGGGCAGGGGTGTCCACTTGGTACAGAACTGCCCTACACTTTGTGAATGGTACAGTGACAAGCTCATACTACCTGAACAACATCATTAATCCAGTGATTGTGCCCCTACATGAACAGCACAGGCCTAATTTCATCTTCATGGACGACAATGCTCCTGCTCATCGAGGCCGCATCATCAGGGAACGGCTGTTGGAGACTGGTGTACCTCAAATGGAATGGCCTGCACTCTCTCCAGACCTGAATCCCATTGAAAACCTGTGGGATCAGCTGAGCCGTCGTGTAGAGGCTCGAAACCCTGCACCCCAGAACCTCAATGACCTGAGGGCTGCCCTTCAAGAAGAGTGGGATGCCATGCCTCAGCAGGCAATAAGTTGCCTTGTGCACAGAATGAGACGTCGTTGTCAAGCTGTAATTGATGCTCAAGGGCACATGACCAGATATTGAGACATTCAAATTTTTTGTTGTGGTGTAACTACCATTGTTGTTACCTTTTGTGTTGAATGGATTTTTTGAGATGAGGAAATCAGTAGTGCATCCTTCTACTTAAATGTCTTACTTTTACCAAATATCCCTAACTTTTTGTGAGTAGTGTATATCTGATAGATTTATAGAAAGATACAGTGGAGAGAGAGAGATTACATGTGTTTGTGTTTGACGTGGATGTTTTTTTTATGATTTCTATCGATTTACTTATTCAAGAAAAAACATATGTATGAAAAAGCTGATATATGCTCTGTCTCGTCATGAATTTAAAGGGGGCTGTAAAGTGAAAGTGTTTGAACCCTGTCTAAACATTATTGTGAACCTTCTACCCTGGAAAGTTACACAAAATCCCCAAAATGTCATAAGAACTTAGCAAGACACTGTTCACGCACTCAGTGAAACCCTCAAGTGTTTAGCTTGAATTTATTTTAAAATTGTGCAAGTAAAACATAGCAGCCATTCAATAGATTCTCATGCAGCCACAATAATTAAATCAACATGTCTCAGTTGGGGGTGGGGGGGTAGTTTGGCAAGGTTGCATAAATGATTTCACCCACTGAGGCTTGAATTAACCAATCAGATTATTTCTGGAACAAAGAAATTTGAGAAGAAGACGGTGCCACGTGTTGAAATGTATGTTGTCATCAACTGTTCTCACTGTGCTCAACCCCAGAATAGTTTGGAAATATATGCAGCAACCACAACAGCTGATTTTTACTCTTCTCCACACAGTTTGTTCCTCTCTGTCTTGCCGAGACTACGTGAGCCTCGACACGTCTTGCTCTAGGATCAAGTATTTGTGTAGAAACCGAAAGGGGGGAAAAAAGCGGGGGCGGTGTCTAGAGGAGGGCGTCTTCAGGTGGATGTGACTTTGTTCACACCAAGTATCCATCCTCATCGTTTGCCTCTTACTTGTCTTGTCTCCAGTATATGTTAGTGTTGTCATGGCGATCCCATTAGTCAGCTATCTCTAATCTGTCAACCAAGGATTTAAAAAGTCAGGACAGCGTCACAACAGGAAGTAAGCGGCTGTTGTCTAATGACTTCATGAGCTGGCTCTTGGCACCTTTTCTTGTTTTGAGATTGAACTCTTTTTCAGTCCAGAAACTAATCTCGTCCCTCTTTAGCTCAGGGGGGAAGCATTTCATGTATCAAGTGCCAAGACTCTGGTACTTCACCTTCATCTGCTGCATGAGCCATTCAAAGTTTAAATAGCTCTATAATCTGAAAATATAAAAGTTTTGTTCATCCAGGAAGCAAAGTGTACGAAAGCCTGTTTTCATAATGTTTCAATTCACAAAGCAAGACAAAGAAAGAATCAGCCATGTACATAATAGAAACCTTTTCTTTATTTTGCATACATTTTAGGAGATATTTTAGCTACTGCCTGTGGTTTTTTTCCACATTAACTTATTGTTTGCATTGAAAAAGGCCTTATTTTGACTAACTGCCACCTATTTGTAGCAGATGCTCATAAACTAAAACCTTCAATCTGCCTGGATAAAAGAATCAAAGCAGTACAAAAGAAAAAAAGAGGAAGAGTTTTGGAAAGCAATTATTCTTGCATGGGCATTTATTTATTTTGCAACTGACAGTACAAACCCATGATATTTAATGTCTTAATTTAATAATATGCATCTACATGTCTGCAACACAGTATATGATGTGGTGAATTTACAAAAAATAGTTAAATAATAAGAGAATCAGCACATTATGATTTAGTACAAATGCTGTTCGGAGCAAAAATAGGCAAAATATTTCCTGTTTCTCAAAAAATGCATTGTCAAACTACATCATTCAAAAGGAAATTTGAAGGAAATAGCATATTTTTGGCTTTATTGTGCACAATTGGTCAAAGCAATCTGGAGGATTTTTCCACATATGGAATCCATTATGCATAAAGTCATGAAGGTGGAGGGTTAGAGAAAGAGTGCTTTGTAGGAATTTCTGTTTGTAACTGCTAGCAGGTGCAGACCAAAACTGGACACTTATTGAAAACATTGGACACTAATCTTTGACAGCGCTGCATGACTACGTGATATCACAAGAGGAAGAGGTTAGTAAAGTAACACTGCAGCAAGAAGCTTCACATATTTACTGAACACTGTATCAAGAAGCCTTATGCTAATCAGATCAAGATATTGTGTCAACTTCTCTGGTCTCAGTGGCATCTGGGAAGAAGAATTAAAAATGTTTCATGCAGTCTGATCAATTCTCTTTTACAAAAAACTAAATAGATAAAAAGACGAACAGCATTTTCTCTGAACAATATAGGAAAATGAGCATCCAGAATGTACAGGCTTTGGACTCACTTATCAGCTGCTCTGTCCGGCTCCCAATAAACATTTGAATAAGAAATGTTGCTAAGACAACGCTCTGCTGTTGCATATCCAAATACAAGTTTGCAGGAATACTGGAACAAAATAACATAAAATTAATCACATGGAATAATTAATCCCTGAATATCTGAAGTACTATCAAAAGCAATGGCATTACAAAGTAGTCATAGCATATGTGTGCAGGCCTAAATGTAAATGTGTGGCATTTGTTTAAAAAAGAAAAAAAAAAAAAAAGAAATATATACTATATATATATATATATATATATATATATATATATATATATATATATATATATATATATATATATATATATATATATATATATACATATATATAGGCTTCAGAAAATTACAACATCTTTGGGGGAAGAAAAGCAACTGTGAACAGTTGCTTTTCTTCAGAAAGTCAGAATTTTTATCACTTACTTAATGTTTTTAGTTGTTTTATTAACCAGAATTCAGTTAAAGAGACAGTATTCAGGGAATGATGTTTTTTGGGGAATGTGGGTGGGTGTGTGTGGGTGGGTGTGAGGGGGTTCTTTGCTCTTTGTCCTTGTGTGTGTGTGTGTGTGTGTGTGTGTGTGAGTGTGTGGAAAGAGCTTGTGTTTATTATTTTTAAATGCCTTTTTATCCACTGTTTGTTTTAATCCTTATGACTTGATTTTATCATGTAAAGCACTTTGTGTTGCCTGAGGCATGAAAAGTGCTCAAGAAATAAAGTTTGATTTGATTTGAACAGGGGTGCCCTGACATTAAGAAGTGTGGCTGAAGTGTGGAGATTGTTCAGTAGTGTCAATTATGTTCAGCCACTGATGCAGCTACACAACCCAACAAACAGAAATTAGTACAAATGTCTGGTTATGTTATATAGAAGCTTAACCCTTAACCCTTTAATCTAGTTACTTCATGCAATGTTTACAAGATGACATATTTGCTTCTAAGTTTGCTTCTGAAATGAGTAGTTAAAGCCAATTCATTTAGGAAAGTTTAACAGACTTTCTTTGTCTGTTTACAGAAAAGCAAAACTAGCAACAAAGTGGAGGATAGTTGTGAGAATTTGTTTCTACTTAAAACAAAACTGTATAGGGGATGTACAGTGTAAGACAGGATACAAGTTTCAAGACTGTTATGAGATGGATTTCCCATTAGTGTCTCACTGAAAAGTAGCCTCAAAACAAAGCTTTTTCATTTTTTAAATAAATACTCCCTCATCTCACTCAGGTTTAACAGGAAAGAATATATGCAATTCTCTTTGTAGCATTTAAATAAATAAATAATCAAATCCACACCGAATGACGATTCACTACAGTGAGACAAATAAATGGGAGGAAATGCACAGCGGATCACGTAAGAGGGCTTTCGTTTCACCGTCCGCGTAATCAGGGATAACAAGAGTCTATTTAATCTGCTGTGCTCCATTCTAGGCCTGCAGAAAAAGACTTATCCTCTCCATTCAGCACAAAAAATCTCCCCCATCAATGGCCACTGCACAAAGAGAAGGGATGAGTTTTCACTTCACTGATAATGCAGATAATGCATTCATCCCAAAACAGAAACAAAATCAACAAGTTTAGCTTGAGCATCAGATAATATAGATACTGAAGCCAAGACAAGATTCCCTCTTTAACCAAAACAACTCTTTCCAGCAACCACCTAGATTCCCTTTCATTGTTCAGTTGTTATTGTTAATCAATTCTGAATCCTAACTTTAGTTAAAATTGTGTATTTTATCAGAAGTTAGTAAAAAATAAATACATTTTAAAAAGCCAACATCTTCTGGCAGCTTGCATCAAATATGATGTTTTCAGAATAAAAGGTGTTCCAAACAGGTTCAGCAGAGGTCTCTGGAGGGAAGGTATTGCCGTAAATGTGTGGCAGGTAAACTTCCACTCACATGGCTGATCGGAAACGGGTAAACAGTGTCACCGTCGAGACACTGATTACAGATGACCAGCAGTCATAAAGACATAGATAAGCATTTACCAGCACTGTTGCAATGCAGGTGCAATGGTTAGTACCTGAATTATCAAATGAGGTCTTTCACCATCACAAATATCCTGCTTGAAAAATACCCATCGTTGATACCTGGCAGAGAATTAGTTAAGCATTAATCTTAATCACTTGTATTTTTTTTCTTCATACCTGTCATGATGCATGTTCTCGGAGTTTGTTGGGGGCTCAAATGCAGATTTGAGCAGAAGGATGAGGACCAAACAGAAACTTTGTGCCTTTCTAATATCTATATTATCTGCTGAGCCTGTCAGTCCACAATTTAGGAAATCCAAACACTCAGGTTAACAGGAAATGAACTGAATGTTTTAGGTCTGGTTTGGGTCAACAAAAGATGATGCAGAACAAAGGAGATTGAGGAGCTTAAATAGTGAAAGGGTACTCAACTAATGAGAAACAGGTGCGAGACCATGAGGCCACCAGCACAGCTGTAAACTAAAGACGGGAGGGAAACTGACATTTATGAATTGTCTTAGTCCTTTTATTCCTTTGGAGGGTTGTGAAAGAGCTAGAGTGTGTCCAAGCAGCCATTACACGAGAAACTGGGTATACCCTAGACAGTTTGCCGGTCTACTGCAGGGACTAACCAAGACATAGAACATGGAAACACAAATGACAAGATCAGAACATAGAACTCAACCATGATACAATGGACTTAATAAAACATGTTAATTGAGGTGCAATTAACAAAAAAAAAAAAAAATAGGATTGTCATGGGCTTGTAGGTATGTAAGACTGCATGGTCAGGCTTCAAGTTGCCACTTCTTGAAAAAGCTTGATCTTATCTTTTACATTTTGATCTACTCTGGCAACTGCTCCAGTTTTTTAATCGTAGCTGAGCTGTTAAATTCATCCATTTCTCATACCAACTTTATCCTGTTCAGGGTCATTGGGGTCACTCGTCAACACAGCACAGTTTTTATCTAGTCGATTATAAATCATCATTTAGGCAAAGCTGATGTACCTGGAAAATTTTTTTACTTATTTTAACCAATTTACACCCAAGGCACAGCTTTAAAAATTACTCAAAATTATGAGGACTTTAAGGAAAAATGGCATTCATCCCTTTTGTTTCTCAATATATGAATGAGACAGAAACACCAAATAACATGAGGTTAAACATCCAGGTTTCTTCCAAATGACCCATTTTACCCTTTTATTCATCAGTTTTATTTTATTTGAACAATTTTCTGAGTGATCATGTTGCATGATGCTTAAGGAACAAGTGTGTAGATTTTGCATCATGTGTAAATTTTAACTTTTCACTTCTTTAGTTTCTTTAAAATCATCGTTTTAGTTTATCCAGCAACTCCTTGGTAAATTTCTCACTCTCCGGCTGACATGGTTTGCTTGGTCTGCGGATCTTTTCATTCCAGTTTTCTCAAGTTAGAGCTATTCATAGTATCTCCAAGCAAACCCCCTGTGCTCCAAGTACCCACAGCTGAGCATCGCTGTCACTGGTAGGAATGTAGGTCAAACAATTTATGTGGAGATGTGTGTCTAAATGTGCCTACTTCTTTGCATGTGTGAGTTTATATGTGCACCCTCGGGATAAGACCTATTTTGACCTCCAGTATAATAAGGACTGGCTAATCAGTATTGGCCCGCAAGTAGAGGACAAGCTGCTGAGTCACACCAAAGGAGTCACAAAGACAGAGTGAGACATAATGCCCAGTCTTGTGCTGATGAATCATTCTGTGAAAGCGTTGTAGTAAAAATGTCAACAACCCAATTTCAAACTAATTTCAAAGGTCCATTTCAAAGCAAGCCATTGCATTTTAAGTCCGCTGGTATCACTGACCAACTGGGCCAGTCGGTTTTCAGCTTTTTGTAACCTGTCTGATTGGGATCAAACTCAATCCTTCGTCATCACAGCATTAGATGACTATTTGTGGCGCTGCTGGCTTAGCCAAGCCTGTTACTACCAAGCCTATGTACCATTCAGATGCCTGACACAGCAACTCCTCTCTCTCCCACAGGGATTATACATGCAAATGCTATCAATGGCAAGCCACATTCAAGTGTGCTTCAGACCTGCTGTTGCCCTGACAACACATTGTTAGTGCACTGAGCCTCATTAATTTCACATCACAGAATAAAACAAGAACAATATGAGCTAGCAAAAGTGAAATAAGTCAAAAGAAATTTGATATAAGTGACATGCAAGGACACATGATGCAAAATACAGCATTATCAATTGCATAGGTAAAGACAGCAAAGAGCGAGAGACAACAAAATGCAAAGTCTGAATGCAAATAGGTTTGAAAGTTTCAGTGGCATTGGAAGTGCAAAAGAATCCTCTGTGTGTGAGGGAGAGTGTTTCTGGGAGGAGGAGGAGGAGGAGGAGGAGGCGGCAGACAGTGGTGGACCTGACACCAGTCACATAGCCACTCTGCCCACAGGATGACCAGACTGAGCCAAGACACTAAGTCTGTTCATGATTCAGAGTCAAGGAAATACCACAGTCAGTTGGAAATTGCAGTGTGTGTATGTGGATGTGCACTGGTGCACTGGTGTCTATCAAACTGAGGACTAGTTCGTTTCAGATCATTACAGTGAGGACATTTTGGGAGAGTTAGAAACTTTGACCAGCCCTCATTATCCCCATCCCATTCAGAAAGATGTTTCTAAGCTTGAAGGCTTGGCTTAAGGTCTAATGTTGGAATTCGTGTTGCGTAAAAGACAACATTATCAATGTTTTAAGGTTTGCAATGTGTTTGAAAGTGAGGATTTCCATCTGTCTGTTGAAAGCTCAGTAGTGTTTTAACCAAAAATAGGGTCTAATGTTTTGAAGCAGGGTTTGGATAACAGGAAGCAATAAAGCGATCAGGCTGTTGACTCATGGAAAGTGTTGAAACCACCACACCGACAAACTTTAGACCAGAGGCCTAAAGTTAGACTGGTTTAACAGTTTAATCATTAATGACTGTGCATGTTGAGTTCTGAATCTATCCGCATATTGTTTACATATGCTACAGCCGTGGGTGAAGTTGTAAACACTTAAGACAGAACTTTTTGGTGTGAGAGTAAAGAAGCTAGACAGCTGTAGGTTTCTTGTATAAATTATTACAACTGATATTTTGTTTTAAGCTAGCCATATGTAAAAACATGAAAATGCTAACTAATGTAATTGGGGGAAAATGGCAAAATGTATAAAATGGATGAAGGAAAAAAAACAGCTATTCACTTTATAATAAATAGGATTGGGGTTGAACTGTCTTTAATCTCAAAATAGTGTGCTAACACCTTTATACTTGATACTAACAAGCAGTGTTTAGCATGTTAGCATGCAAGCACCTGCTAATTACACTTTGCACAATGTAACAGGCATCGGTTTTAATTATCAGCTATGTCATCAATTTTGTATACATAATGTATTGCAGATATCAAAGTGAAAGCATTTGTTGTAAACTGCTGCCCAGTGACTAGTCTGTAAAACCAATTGTGTCAAAATGAGAGTTCCCTACTATCCAGCAGATTTAGATTCAGGCTAAAATAATATGCCCTTTAACATGATACTTCATATTTAAAAATTTTTTAGCCTTGGAAGTCTTTTGGCAATCATACAATGAATCGTGACTGCAATTATGTGAGAACAGGCCGTTTGTCCGCCGAGTACAATACCCAACAGTAAGTGTTGTAAAGCATGCGACTCACTTTATGACTCATATGGATGAATGACATAGGCATGCCAAAGCATACCGTATGCATGACAGATTATCTCTATATATGGAAACGGATAAGTTACATTAAGGTGAAATAATTAAAATAAACAAACCAACCAAGCACTTAATTTCATGGAGTGAATTTATTGGTCCAGCAGATACATAAAAATCAACTGTACACCACAATTCTCATGTGTAGTCTGCAGATTTAAACAAAGTGCCTTCTGCTCCAACCATTAATTTCAAAACTACATAAAAATAAATAAAGAATAAGAAACTTTGCTTTTTGTTTTTTCCTTTTCTTACAAAAAAAGCTAACTTCAAGTATTTCAAACAAACAAAAAGATCTTTACTAAGAAGCAAGCTGTTGCTTACTTCTCAGACATCTCAGACAAGTACAAAGAAAAACAAAAACATCTCCCATGAGTTTCCAGTCATCTTTCATTTGTTGAAATTTTTACCATACATTAACATTTACAAAGATAAACAGCACACAGTGTAATAAAAATATAGTTTTGTGTGTAGCAGACAAAGACAGCAAAAATTAATGACATTTCCCATCTGTAAATAGAACTGCATGCACTGTGGCACTGATACTAAACAGAATGAATATATTTAAATGATATGTACAAATATTAGCTGAATTGTGTGTCTCTTTAAGCTATTAGGTACAGAGAGGACAAGAGAAGCTGCATCAGGCTTGAAAAAACAAGCACTACAGGCACTCTACGGCAAAAACCACTGCCATTACCATGAAGTAACATGACATGATCATCAAAACAGAACAAAAGCAGGAAAAAAAAAATAGTGAAAAAGAAAATCACTGCTGTGCAAAGTGTTGCTTGGTCTACAGCATGTCAGCATATAAAGGATTTTGATCATGACTTTGACCCATAATTTGAAAAAACATGGGCTTTGCAAAATAAGATTCTGAAATACAACCATTAGATCATGACTTAAAAAAAAAACAAAAAAAAAACCGCTTAATATTTTAAATCTCGGATTTATACTCTCTCTTTGGTCTGTAAAAATAAAACCATAAGAAATTTATTATTAAACCGAGCAATTCAGGTTATCTTGACACAGGATCAAAGTTCCAGAAAAATGTGACAGCAGTAAGAAAAGTAGAACTTGGAGTCTTGCTTTGACACAAAAAGACAAAAAGAAATCAAAAAGAAAAAAAAGGAGGTTCAGTAACCTGTATTATTGGCTGAAACTATACTTGACATTTTACAATCTGAAAAAATGTTTTGTTTTGTTTTTTTTTTTAAAGACCATTTTCCCAGCTGTTGCATGTTGTCTTCAGAGTGTGACTCAGTGAATGACTTTGGGAGCCTCGTGACACAGAAGTGCATTTTTCACTGACAGGGCTGCAGGATGTCATGGAGACCAGGAGAGCTTCTCAGGTTCTGCAAGACACACAGGAAAAAAATACAAAAAGGCTTTAGACACCTCCAGCAGTGACTCATCCAACAAATATGCATTATGTAGCTGACAAGTTGACTAACAGCACAAAGACATCTTATCTTTAAAATACCTCACAACCAAATGATAATCCCTGAGTTACATCATTTTTCATCAGAACCCTACTTCCACTTAAATATTTTAGGTGTAAAACTTGAGTTCCTGTGTGTAAAGAGGTTGCTATGGCTGCAACCCTGCAATCAACAAGTGACTGTAAATTACAAGAGCAGTATGCACACACACAGCTGTGTGTTCATACCTTTCTAATGAGCCAGCAAAACTAGTGCAAACTGGCCATTTCTGACTGAATCAAGGTTTTTCAGTCAAGGACTTAAAAAAAAAATAAATAAATAAATTTTTTTTAAAAAAAGGGAACAATCCGGTTGCTTTAAGCTGATGGCAACCGCCGCTTTTAATGTGTTTGGGGAAAAGAAATCTAAAGAACATCTTGGGCCTAAAACCTTTATTATAGCTGTATTGTGAGTCCACCAGAGCAGAAAACTAGAGCGTCTAGTAGAAACTAGCATATGCATATTAACATTTGTCTCACTACTTTATATTGTAACCTTAAGATTAGTCCTGTTGGCTGATATTTGAAGTATTAAAATTTTGTATTTGTGTCAGATGACTGCTGGCACAACTATGAAGCATCTGCCAAGCCTCTATGATGCATTTACCTTTGAAAGACTAAAAGTGAAACCACCTTTAGATAGTGGAGGATGGTGTGTCTTTAAGCAGCACAACAAACCAAACACAGACAAGAACAGGACAGTCAGCATGAATCAGCAGAGTTTAGTAACATGTAGAATTTAGGGGAAATGAATAGGAGTCACAGGAAAACTGGGAAATGAAAGTCCACTATGAGCAAAAATTCTCTTCCCATCCTTCCCAGAAATGGATCTCCTCAGGAACTTTGCATCATTTCTCATGAGTCAAGTCTGGATTAGTATAGACTTGTAATTAAATTACTGTTATGTTTGATGAGGAAGTCCAGGAAAAGAAATGAAGCAAAAAAACATGGCAACAAGAAGAGAATGGACGGATGTGACTGACACAGCAAGATAGCCAAAGTTCCTAATCCAACCATAAATACTTACAGGCAAACTTTGCCAAGCCAGTGCTGTGAGGTGAAGAGGAGGAGAAGGCAGTGGAAGAAAAGAGGATGACAGACAAGTGAGTGAACACACAAAGGAAACAAATGCAGGAAATGTTGTCATGATGTCCTCAATGCTGCTCAATCATGAGAAAATAACTTGTTGCAGTGTTCTTTCCCAGTTTTCCATAAACAAATTTGCACTTTGGGTGGAGTTCTTGAGGAATACTTATTTGGAAATTTCAGCTACGTTCTTAAAAGCTCACCTGTCCAGCCAGAGTGAGGGGGAGGTGTGAGGAGTTGCACAGAGCCAAAGAGGCCACAGAGTTGGGTAGCTCTTGAATCGGGGCCTCATCCAGGTCATCGATGCGAGGTTTCTTGATGTTGGACTCAGGGCTGGTCAGAGGAGTCACACTGTTTCTCCTGATCAAAGTACCAGGACCCCTCTTAACCTCCTGTAAAAGAACATCCAAGACTTCAGACCAACAGCATTTCCTCAGCTGTTCCCTCACCGTGGATAGGTGCAACAAATAAAACAACTACTACTGGAAAACACTTGGCTAACCTCTGGTCTGTCTCTGTGGGTGTTTACTGCTTCCACATTCAGAGAGATCGACTCGACTTTGCAGCCATAGGCAACCGGAGTGAGCTTCAGTACCGTGTGGAGGGGACACTTCAGGTAGGGCATCTCATCTGATTAGCAAATGACAAGAAAAAAAAAAAAAAGACACATTTGAGCCAAACAGTTTTGTGAATGTGGAAAACCAGAGGGCTTGTGGGAATTGTAGTCCCCACCTGCACTCTTATCCAGGAAGTAAGCAAGCAGGCAGCGCATGACAGCCTGGTGGCAGACGACCAAGACATTCTCCTGCCTCTCCAGCTCCATGATGACAGGCTCCACCCGCTGAACCAAGTCCTGGTAGGACTGAAATGAGAAGGATGGAGGAGTTCATTAGTTTAGCAGTTATATGTATTTAAACCACAACAGGTGATCAAACATCCTGAAAAATGGGTCTTAAATTCATGACTGAACACATGAAATGGCTCATTTAAGTACCTCTCCAGCTGGGTAGCGATAGTAGTATTTATCTTCATCTCTCAGAGCAAACTCTTCTGGGAATTTCTCCTTCACCTCGTCGTACGTCATCTCCTCGCACACGCCCTTTAAAAAATAAAAAAAGCGCATCATAGTCAGACAAGAAATGATAGTTATTTTATGGTTCTGAAGGTGAGTCTTGAAGGGACACTCACTGCATCAATCTCATTAAGTGCCTTCCACTGTTCATATGGGACTCCAAGGTGCTCAGCAGTCTGGATGCTGCGGCACAGCTGGCTGGTCCAAACCTTCAGGTCTTTCAGCTGCTGCTCCTCCACAAAGCGAGCCAAAGCAGCGGAAAACTACGGCAATAGAAGAAAATATTCAACACCTAATAAAATCACTGAAGATGTTCAGGATAATAATAATCAGGACTGCATCCATCCTGCAGCTTTGCCTTCCTGTACCTGTCGGCCCCGTGGCGAGAGTCCAGAGTCCCCACCCAGCCGTCCCTCCAAGTTGTCTACGCTCTCTCCATGTCTGCACAGGTAGATGGTGCGTGGCTGGATGTGGATGTTCATCAAGTAGTACACAATCTTACTCTGAATGTGATCCTGGATCCGGTTGACGAGAAAACGGCGACCCACGTCGATCACCTTGATGAAGGAGAGATCCCTGGAGAAAGATTGTAAATAAGACAGGATGAGTCGCAGTTGAAGGTTTTTGTGAGATTTGGAACAAGAACTGATGAAAACGTTCATCTCTGTACCTGTCATACTGATCTGGGTCCAGAGGTTGGTAGCTGGTTCTGTAACATTCAATTCTCTTTTGGAAATCCATCATGGCATCCGTCTTGTTGCAGTCGCGGTAGTCTGGACAGGAAACCTTCACTTCCTGTACAGGGAAAAAAGGGGTCAGATGACGGATCATCTCTGATGCCAAAGAGACCAGAT
The DNA here is from genome assembly GCF_933228915.1 of Telmatherina bonti. Taxonomy (NCBI): domain Eukaryota; kingdom Metazoa; phylum Chordata; class Actinopteri; order Atheriniformes; family Telmatherinidae; genus Telmatherina; species Telmatherina bonti. The sequence goes on along the minus strand of NC_136632.1, from coordinate 18,007,431 downwards.
CACTTAGCCATTACAGACAAGAAAACCTGAGAATTTGTGACTTACCATGATGTTTGATGCAATGACATTGGGATCCTCACACACAGACTCAATGAAGAACACCTAGGGAAAAGGAAAGGAAGCAGATTCCTTTACATGTTCTTCACCGGTACCACTGTTTTAACTCTTGGCTCATCTCTCTCCATACCTTGAAATCATTTTCCCTGCCAAACTTGAGGATCAAGTCTCGCCTGTCTCTGGTTGTATTTGTGGCATCAAAGACCTAAAAGAAACAATCCTTTCAGTAAAGCCAAGTTTATCTGTCATGTTGCACTGAAGAAAGAATCCAGTCCTCAAAAGCAGGGATACTCACCGCTACTTGGCCTCCCTCATCCTTCAAATAAGACTTAACGTCCCTTAAGGCTGCTAAGGCACACTGCCTAAAAACAAATTGTCCAAATGTTACTTTAAATAAGTAAAAAGAATTAATAGTACCAATTGTATATGCATGAGAAGGACTTACTCTCTGATTTTGACTGCACATTCGTTGTCATGCTTGAAGAAGTCATAGGAACTGTAGTTCTTGACGGCTTCTCTGCGGTACTCTCCTACATTGAAGACTAAAACACACACAGACAAGTATGAACACTATGTCCTGGTACCAGAAACATGAGTTGACAGTGTCTAAGAGACAACATGTCAGCATGTAACTGATAAGCTGCTGAGCTGTGCATACTGCACCAGCGTTTAAACATGTGCTGGCCATGTAGGAGAGTCTTTTACCTTTGGTGGGCATGCCGATCCAATTGAGGTAGCGGGTGAGTTTCTTGGACATGTATGTCTTGCCTCGAGCTGGAAGGCCCACCATCACGATGACGGTGGGTGGGTTGGCAAAGTGAGGGGCTCCAGCTCCTGCAGACAGGGATGACAAGGAGACATGTCAGGACAACTGTAGTTGTTTACAAGACTTAAAAAAAAAAAAAAAAAACAAGTGATAAATATTGCACTTAGCACAAAATTAGATACTGTCATGTTCAGACCTTATGAAGGGAGGGTACAAAATGACAGCAACAACTGGTACCAAATAAGAGCTGAAATCTGTGAATTCCTTATCAACCCATAATCTCTATTACTCCCCAGACTGACACGCTGCCAGTTTTTCCACCAGATTCACCCTTTACTTCCACCTCAGTGTACATCTGACCCATTTTGTAGGCCAGCGCTTGCACTAGCCAGGATGACTTGTTTTCAACAGGCCACAAAAACATACGGTAGATTAATCCCACCCGGAGGCCCATGGAGCTTTTATTTCATTAGCCTTTACATGCTGTTTCATGTCATACTGGCTGCAGGATGGAAAAGGAATGCACGAGTTTACATGCATCAGAGCTTTAAGATGCTGAAAAAGTGAAATAGTCCTAAAACATTCAAGTACTTTTCATGTCACACCTCCTCAGCTTATTTATTTATTAAAAAAAATAAATAAAACACGTGCTTGCCCTCTCCACTCCAGCTGTGGTGAGCATCAGCAAGGACTTTTCATGGCTTAACTACCTGAGCACTAATTTACCTTTTCGTCACTGCACTGCTAATCTTGTTTCCACAACACAGCCACAATGCTTACATGGAAAAAGGATCAAACTAAGTGGATGTTCAGGCTTCTGATTCATTTTTCCCCCTCTGACCCTCTCTGTGCCTACATCTCTGCCTCACTCAATGTGCAACATCTCATTGTTAATTCTTCTATGCGTCTCTTACTCATGGAAAAATATAATCAAATAGAGGCACTAGTTGATGTCCTCACATCTTTTTGACATGTGACAAAAAAGAAGGGACTCAAGCTAGGTCTGCATGAACAGGTTTTTTTTTTTTTAATTTAATTTTCCCTGTAATGAATTTGTCATTTAGCATTTATTCATCTGTGGATACTGACATGGAACAAAGCTAAAATGGGGTTTCAGATGCAACACAGGGTGGAATTCAGACCCAGGGCTGATGCAAGACTATATACCACTTTTTTCTATTCATGGCTCGTGCCGGAAAAATATATTCTCTTAAGAATACATTGCTATGGATTTTCTCCATCTACACTTGCAATATAAATGCCGTATGTTGCAACATGAGCAGAAAGAAGATCAGGGCCAAATCTTTCATTGCTCTTCCATCTTTAAGCTGATGTAGGTGCATGTCATTTGTGGTTTTCTCAGATTAAATTGTTATAACTCAGCAGCTACATTTTAAATGAAATAAAAAATAAAATAAATGATCTTAAATAAATAAATATATATATATATATTTATTTATTTATTTTTTAAATTAATTTATTTATTTTAATTTATTTATACAAAATTCCAAAACAGACATGGAGAGAGTTAATCGTCGGCTTTAATGTTTTTCTGCCCAGAAGACGCCCCTGACCAATTTTATATCTATCAGGGTCGCTCCATGCACACGCGATGCCGATCAACCAATGAGGAAATTTCAGAGGCGTCACGTTCGGGAATCCCGAGTTACTACAGTAACCATGGCTACAGCAGCCCCCGGTCATGCTCCTCCAATGGAATGGATGACGTAGCGTATGTCCTGATGGAAACCACCAATTAATGAGTTTGGATTTAAAAGACCGGTTTGGGGCAGCAGGTGCGCTGAATACTGATGCTTTCATACATTATGCTGCTGTGCTGAAAAACGACGGGGGTTATAATGAAGCTTGTAGTTTTTATAGCTGCGCCATAAACACTTGCTTGCATCAATATCAAATAACAGGAATTTGACTTTTGTAAGCACCAAATATTTAAAAACTATTTTTTAAGTAATACATGGACTAGTGAGCTTATGAGGAACTACTAACCTTACTAAGAATAAGCAGTGTTTTATAACAGAGAATAGAACAGTGTTTTACCTCTTCGCTTGTCATCCTTGGTGGGAACCCAGATCTTTTGGATCCTGTTCTGGGTGAGCTCTCTGGGCATTCCTTAGAGACTGAAGAACCACAAAAGACACGGTAACCGAGTCGCTTAGATCCCGCAGGTAGAAAGATTAAAATGAGCCGGTAGTTGAAGCTTTGCTCGTGTGTTCAGATGCTGTTTCGCCGTGTCCTCAATGTGCGTTGAGCTGAGCTAATCTGCCGGTCTGCGGCACACATCCTCTATTTAACCACGCCCGCCCGACAGGCACGCAACGTGACCGCTGACGACGAGGCACCACGCGCACGCCATGATGCAAACCCATTCACACATTGCTGAGACGAACACACACTCACACACACACTCATGTAGAGGCTTCAACAGCGACGCTCCCTGGCAAACTTAATGAATGTCGTTTCTAAAAAAAAAAAAAAGACGGTGTGTTTTTTTAGTTTTGTTTCTTTCAAGTGTTTATCGACATGTTTGAAAATACGCAATAATTGACGGTGAAAATAACCCGCTGCTTTGTTTTCATTTTTGTTACTTTGTAGTTTTGTTTTGGGTTTTTTTTTTTTTATTGTTTTGGTGGATTTTACATTAGCAGCAGCTTTTATATCCATAAAAATGTACTCCTTCGGTCTATATTTTAATTTTCAATAATATCGTTATTATATTTATTCTTATTATTCTTTCAACACTACGCTGTCAGATAATCATCTTGTAAAGAGTAAAAAACATTTTAGGAGACTTTTCATAGTTTGTTGCATTTCTAACTCTAAAGAGGATATTCATTTGTTTGAAATATTAATGTTAATGGTTGTTTATTGTCATTGAGATTATTTATTTTTTATTGCCAATTCGACAACTACTGGTTCATATAAAATATAAAAATGGACAACTTTTTATTTGATGCACTTTGATATATTTATGAATTCTTTTTTATTTTCGGAAACATTTTTTTTTAAATAAAATCCCATTTTATACCACCTCAAAATGGCTTTTTTTTTTTTAAATGACCAACTGTTGTCACCACGGAAACTTTATTTGCTTATTGTGTGGAACTGGAGGATACGTGCAGAGCCGCACATCAGCCCATCACTTCCCGCACGCTGGGCTGTACCATTACATCCGTACTCACTGGGTATGACTACTCATCACGATTTGGCATCAACTTCACAACTCACATTGACCAAACATGACCAAGCTGTCATTCCGGTTAAAAAAATAAAGAGAATGTGTTGTGGCTTCTTGATAAATTAAATAGAAAAAAGCTCAATTTTATATATTAAATCGAATTTTCTGTTATTGGAAGCTGGTGTGTTTTAAAGGTTTTATTACTTGATGTACTATAATTCTTGTCAAAAGAAAATAACTTTACACTGATACAAAAGAAGAAGAAAAAAACACCCACTGGCACCATTTTTATCGTAAGTTTCTGATTTTCTTGCATCAGCTTCCATCTTCATGCAGGCAGTCTGACTTTTACAACTTGCCTCGATGTTTCAGCTTGAGCTGCAGTAAATAGGTCAACTGAGAAGATACCATTTGATCGGTGCCTATTTAATTTTACCCATTAAATGCCCTCAGACATCAGTTTTCTTTTGCTCTTTATTGCTGATTTGTTTTGTCATTTTATACAGTTTTCTGAAAAGCACCCTCGTTCTCTTTTTCAACCTCTTTCTAGAAAGTGTAATACAATTCAAAGATGCTTGTCGTGTCATTTTTTTTTTAATCATCAGTAAAATCTCCAATTTTGCAACTTGGACATGTTGCAACTGCACAGTATATGTTTCAGAGCTGCATCATGTGAAATTTTAAGAAAAAATTATACTAAATGTGCCATACTTCAGAAATTGAAACCATCATTTACCTTTCAGCCTTTACTGAAAATTGGATGTCAGTTCTGCTGATTTCTGATTCATAATTGGACCAACAAACTCTTTACTGTTTGCTGATGACCAACAAAGCAAAGTGAAGTTGTTTTATTGTTACAGCTGTGGTTGTGACAGCTGCAAGAAAAACTATCATCTTAACGACAACACTTTGCTCCATCATTTCAGATATGTACATACATTTTATATATATAATATATATATATATATTATACATATATATATATATATTATACATATATATATATTCTTCTTAAGTGCATTATGTATCCCTGTCTCTGTTCTGTGTGATGTTCATGCATCTGCCTCTAAATACTGGACTTACCATACATTTTTGCTTGTTTGCTTATAAAATGTATGAAATTTGTATTTTTTTTTATCTATATTTAAATGAAATCTATGATCTAGTAAAACTCAAACGGTTATATTATCAACACATTTACAAAGAACAAATTAATAAAGTTCATGACACATTTAAAGCTTGAAGATGTCCAGAGAGTATCAGCAAATAGAAACAAAACATCAATTTAAAAAAAGGGAAATTATTCTCAATGAACTGCATTATAGTTTCACATCTACACAACATCAAGCCAGAAAAAGTCTAGAAAATATGAATGAATGAAAGAAATCAAGTCTGTGCATTTGAGGAGAGAAAATGATGGATTTCCAGATTTTTTCTAATGTATGACAAAATCATCAGTTTTTAAAGACAGTGGTCCTCAGAGAACATTTGGAAAGGATTTACATATTTCTCCCTCTATCATAAAGAATATTGCCAAATGACTAAAAGAATTAGGAGGAATTTCCTGGTGTAAAAACATATCTGCCATGCCTCTGCACTGCATAAAGTGGTTGCCTCCGTGCTCTTGGCTATATTTATTTCCACTCCCATGATGGCAGCATTAATGCAGAAAAGAACACCAAGACTTTAAAGCAAAATATGCTGTCATGTTGTCCTGTTTTTCAACAAGACAAGACAATGAAAAAACAGATTTTTGTACACCCTGCAGTGGCGGAATAAGAATTTATAAGAAAGACATGCAAACCTGTACGTTTGCATTCCTTCAAATGTGTTTGCAAAAATTTATTGTAATACATTTATTAGAACAAACTGCTCTATCATCTACAGCAGGACCACTAGATGTATTTCAACGTGTCCCTTCCTCAATACTTAAATTAAATAGATCCAACAGCCGATGAAGTTGTGCACAAAAACGTATTCATTTGAGTCAGATTTGTTGGAGGAGGAACATACTGAAAACCTGCAGGACTGCAACCTTTATGAATTAAAGTATCCCTGCAACAGGATTACTTAGCGTTCTAACAATACTTTTATAAATAATTTACATCCTGTTTTTTATACAGAGGCCATTTACATGAGACTTTAACCAAATTTCCTGCAACAACCCCAAACCCCCCACCATTTGCTCCTTTGTTATTCCCAGCTGTTCACCAGTAACTGACACCCACATGCAAGCCTTACCTCACACCCCCAACTTGAAGGGATTGCGACGACGGCTGTGAACAGATTTATGTGAAAACTGAAGTTCTTCTTCTAAGTATACTTTTCTTAGAGCAAGTTTCAGCATAATGAAGCTGGTGACCGATGTAAAAAATCTTACTGACACTGACTTGTCAGCAAGTTGTGTTTTAAAGAGTTAAATCTGAAAGGACAAATTGGTCCTTGTGTTGTTTAAAGTAGAAGACCTCTATCAGCTGGTTCAGTTTCTTAATTTTCCATAATAAGTAGATCAGTATGTGCTGCAAGACAAACTAGTAGGTAAAATAACAAATCTCTCTGCAAAAAGCGATAAACAAAAGGAATCTTGTGGACACGATGTACTTTCGGGACATTTTGTTTGGTAATGTTGGGTGAAGCCTCATACTAATATTGAAGTAAACGTTGCAGTGTTATGGTTCGGGTTGCCTTACTGTCTCCGGCATTTAGTTCTCCCTGCATTTTTCCAAAGGAGGTCTGAAAATAATATAATGATGGAAGATAAAGAGGTCATCAGTCTGAAAGCTGAAGCAGAAGTGGATAAAGCTTGTAAAGAACTGAACACTTATGAAATGGTCAGTGGTCAGTGGCATTTGAAGCCCAAATCTCAATGAAGACTTGTGCTGATGTCACAAACCTGAAGTACAAGAAAACTTTCAAACATCCTGCAGTGGAATTAAATTTTCAAGAAATTTAGCCTCATTTTGAGCTTCTGCAGCCAAGACTGTATAAACTGAATCCATGCTAGTAGAAATTTATTGAATTTTTATTAATATACTGCAGAAAAACACTTTACCATTCCGTACAACCTTTACCTCCAGTCTTACAAACTGGATCATAACATTATCTTGTCCTGGCGCTTACTTCTCTTACTGAGTCATACACTAAATATTGCTTTGCTGTTTATAATTTAAATGAATGGGTTAAAAAATGACAGCCATAATGGCAGGGTAGAAATAGTACCACAATCATAAAAATGACTAAATACCTCAGATTAAATGTGGCAAAAAAGAACAGGAAATTTTAATCTTATTAAAATGGGTTCTGTGTTTTCTCTTCTTAAATTATAAACCCAGAGGCACACAAACCCTACCCTCTAACCTGGTCTGAATCCATGTCTGCGTCTATGTAGGTCAGAGCTTAACAGGCTGACCGATTGCAATAGTACAGCTACGCACATTCAGAGCACGTTCACTCAGTCAGTCTGATACCTGCTGCAAACATACAGTACCTGTCGAAACATTTTAACACACTTACTGTAAATAAGTGAATATGACTGTCACCAGGGTAAACTCCTGAAATATTTGGACACAGACAGCTTTAGTTTTATTTTAATAATTCTTCAGCGTTTACTTGTGATTACTCTCACCCAAATAAGACAAAAGTCCAAGTGTTATTTGACAATGAACTCAAGTTTAAGATACCGGTTGGCTTATAATGAATTATTTCTACAATATGTTTACAGGTCCGCCGTCAGTTCTATGTATGGCATGAACATTGGGAAGCTCGCTTCAACCCACATGAGGTCAAAGGAGCTCAGAGTACAAGGGGAACAGACTGGAAGAAAACAGAAATCAATTTCAGAGAGAGCAGGAACTTTGGGAGTGGTCTGATCATATTAAGTGTGCATTCTGAGAAATAAAAACAAAGTGTTGAACTGAGCAACAGAAACAAAACTGTGGAAAACAACAGTGGTGGATAATCTCAGGATAGTTTCCATGGTCAAGAAAAACCCCAGAACCTCAGTTTTAGTAGGTCAGCATTTTTGCTCTCCACATTTATTTTACTTCTTTGGTTTTGTCTGCTTACTCACTTTCTCCTGACCTTTGAACCCTGCAGTATTAATGACAAAATTTGATCTTCTAAATGGGTCTCTTTTCATTTGTTTCACAACCCAACCTGCTTCCCTGATCTGAATTAAACCTGTTCCAGTGGGAGCTCCTCTGACGTTTTGGACTGGAACCTCCGGGGCCCTTCTGGCTCACTTACATAAGTTCTGATTGAGGCTGGGGCTGTGTTAACTGTCCCAGTCCCCTTTCTATAATCCAGCAAGACTAAGTTAGAACTCTCATACCTCCGGGAGATGTTAACACTACAGAGGAACCAGCATTATGTCAGACAAGGAAACTAGGCTTCTTGGAAAGTCGGAGGTGTTCCATCACAGGATGTTGACATCACAAAGTCTTGTTGTGAGAAAAAAAAAATTGTGATTAAACAAAACTAAAAAGGAAACCCCTGAGAGAGGTTTTACACTTTTCATTTTTACTTGACATAAAGGTCATTTTCTAACAGAAAAAAAGATGGCCATATTATCTCTACACACAGACACAGATGTTTGGAAAATATTTAAAAAAAAAAAAAAAAAAAAAAAAAAAAAAAAGGCTTATGTACAAGAGATGACAAGCCCATAGTGTCTGTTGGTGTTTGTTGAGTTTCCCATGTGAACATCAGACTTGCTCGCCAAGATCCAAAACCCGGAACCTGTCCAGATTGTAGAAGCAGGCCTTGACGACTCGCCCTCCAAAATAACGGCCATTCAGATCCACGACAGCTGCAGACGAGTGAGATGTAAAAGTTATATTATACTCCTAAATATGCAGATGAATCTCTATGAAACTGAAAAAAGGAAAACATCTATATTAACATATTTAACATCATCTGTTTAATGTTTCCTTCATGACCTTGAATGGCGTCACCACTTTGTTCCTGTTTCTACACATAATTACAGAGGGTTATCTTCGTCTGTCCTTACACAAGTATAATCATTATTGTTAAAAATCTAACAGAAAAAATAGACAGAAGATATTTTAAAAATACAGAGTTGTTTTAAATAGTGAGTATATCTCTTATAATTGACTCATCATAGGAATGAGTGAAGAATACATCAGTCATTCATCAAGACCGATGCTTGTTTCCCAAAACATACAAGCTGTCCTGAAGGCAAGGCAGTGCTTCAGAAAGAACTAAGCAACTGTTCTGTCCTCCGACAGTGTTAGCCTGATCAATGAAGGTGCTAATTCTGTTCCCTTTATGTCTATTTAATTTTCCTAAAAGGACATTTACATTGGTATCAACCAGCACATTGTACTTTAGTACTTTAATTTAATTGTGTTCACTTGAACTCCTAGTTGAGGACACAGGATGTGCTAAACAGACGCATTGTGGTGGAATCGCTACAGTGAGTACAGCTGACACAACACGGTTTATTTAGCTGCAAATGTCCCACTCTGAATTTCTTGGAAACAGATGATTATCGAGTAAGGAGGAAGAGGTCCCACAGAACCAGCTCAACTTCAGTCACGAGAATTCAGACAACCAGGAAAATACACTAATTTGATTATAAGAGATACATCATCTGAGACAATCAATTATTTTCAGACCTGACGACTAAACAAGGAGCTGCAGCCAGAGAAAATGGAAGAAAACGGGTGGCCTGGATCTGTCTTTTTTTTTTTTTTTTTCTTTGTCTGAAACCACAGTTCATATCAACTCGTGTATGAAGTACAGCAAACCTGAGAAACCAGTACTATGCTGGCATACCATTCCCACAATATGATGGACATACAAATCAGTCAGTAGCTTAGCTGTAAAAGTTTGAATATAAAGAAGGTATCAACTAAGTTTTCACTTTGCAGGTATGTTAACATGTTTTAAAGTATTTATTTGTTTAATCACTTTATGCAAACACATTATAAAGTGACCACAGTAATGCCCCTCCAAGTGGGACCAGTCCTATCACGAAGACATCTTCTGAAAACACAAACTTATAAACATACATGCATTATATGAGGAGTTTCCCAAAGTCAAGGATGCTTTGAGTTTGACATAAAGCTTTAAAAAGTAGCCCAACAAAGTATGTCATGGTGACATTTGCACCATCAACTACATTTTACACACCCAACAGCTAAAAGAAGTGTTAAGGTTGTAGTTGGCAACTGAACCGCTCCAAGGTGATAATCATCAACATTATTTGTTGTCTTTAGATGGAATACATAACCATTCCAACAACTTTGGGTTTACAGTGAAATAAATCTTTTCTGCACAAAACTTTAACCTCAACTGGGCTGTTTCTGATGTGTGGAAATAATAGCTGGAGCTTTTAAAAACAGAGAATACACATAAACATCTTTGAAATTTGATTAAACCAAGCGCAAAGTCCTTCAATGAATCTTTCATATCAGAACAGTATTTCTGGAAGAAATATAACGTGGTATCCTCGAAATATAGCTGTTAAGGATCCTTCTCTGTCCTCGGGTGCTATTTTATAAGGACGGCCTTTCAAACTTTGCCCTTTCTCACCCCTTTTACTGAGTAATGCTGATTTACCTCAAAAGTTAAATGAGAGTTGGAAATTACATTCTTTGACCTCAAGATTAAGATAAACAAAAAACTTATTTATTTTCTGTTGAAGCATTTTCTTGGGGAAACTTTCCTCAAATTACCAACAATGATCAGATTGGAAATCCGCATCTTTCTACAAAATGTTTTTTTGGTTTTCTCTGGAGTGACTAAAAGAGTTTTTGGCTGGAAACAAATTCCGCATGGCACCATAATACAGAGATTCACATTGTGGTCCTTAATAGAATAGAACCCTTAGTGTTGGCTTCTTCCACAGATAAGAAAGATCAGTGGTGCTGTGAGTAGTCTGCGAGTGCTTGTCAAAGGAACATCCCAGCACATCACTGGTAAGGATGTGCTTGGATGTTAGCAGGAATTATTTTACCCTGGTAAATAAATCCCAGGTAATAAAAATTACTGGAAATGCTGAAAGAAAAACCCCAATGAGCTCATCGTTCCAGGAGATTATCAGGACTGGCATAAGGTCAAGCTGATATTAGAGCATAAATATAAAAAAGACAAACTATTTCTGAGTTTATGATTGTGATGGATCCAGTTATACAGCCCACAGTCTGAAAGTACACTGTGCTAATGGAGCTTAAAGTTTACATATGTTTAAATAGATGTTTAAACTTTGAGGTCAAGCCCCAACCAGTACATGTTTGAGGAAGTAAACAGGAACTTGACTTGTACCAGTAACAATCCATAATTCTCAGTATAATCCTATGAAGTTTATGTAACATTTAGGTTTTTATAAGGAACCTCAAATGAGCCTAAACGGAAATTTAATGCAATTCACCACAATTACAAAAAGATCATTTAACATAATTTCTAAGTAAAATGCAATACAGAGAGACCCTGACCGTGCAGATGCAGACACATGAAGAATATTTTAGCACCTGGGAGCAACATTATCTTTAAAAACCAACCATGTAGTCAAACACTTATGGCCTGCACTGTATGGTTCTTTGAGTGTCTGTCCTGCTTTTGCTCGACTGTGATGCAAACTCGGTTCTGCTGGTGCCGTAGGGAGACGGCTGGGTTGCTGGGCCACTTGTGATATAACACCGCGGGGAGCTGAGTCTCACCTTGTTTCTGATCTGGGCCAACTCATTTAGATTAGGACACACTTTCACCCACAATATTAGAGCAGTTATACAATCCCAAAAAGAAAATATATCATGGTGCCATTACATAAAGCTGATCTCCTATCGAGAGACGGTTACTCACATATGGAGGCGTAATTAGTTTGTACTGAGTAATGCAAAGTCAGGTCCAGACTGTGACCTGATGTAGGAAGATGATTTTAATTTCACTTATTATTTACCACGAGGGTTATGTTTCAGTAAGTAAATACTGACCTTTGATGGCTGATTCCACCCTCTCAAACTCCAGAAATATCCTGACGGCCTCATCATCCGGCACTTCTGCGATCTGGCAAAGAAAGTTGTTTCTGTTTCATTTTCCTGTTTGTTTCATTTTGACTTCATCTGGTTGAATTTGACTTTTCTTACCTCAAAAATAACACATTTTACCACTTTGCCGTACTTCTCACACTCTTCTTTTGTCTCTCCTTCCAAGTCTTCATCTACCTCTCCTCGGCCCACCATGTTCTACCAAACAAATATGGACAATATCCCAAGTTGAAGTGAATATCAGATAAAAATAAAACATCTGACCGATTTACACCTGTTGCTATAATGTTCTTTTTTTCTTCTACTACTTTGAATACCGTATGTTTAATTACATGCGACAGAAAGGGACCTAAAACAAGTCAACACACACAATAAAACAAACATACCCTCAGCAGAACTACTTTAGTTGGGCATTTCAGGATCTCTGTAAGCGGGTTTGTCTCCGACTTCTTGGAAGGATCCGCTGAGTGGATGTAGACAGATAACAAAAGTCAAATATTGTTCCTTCTCCAAAGACTATCTACAAGCTGCAGGTGTGAAAGGAGCAACTCAAAGTGCAGAACAAGAAGCTGCATTGATAAAACAAGGTGCTTGTCTTGACGTAGGTGACAAATGAAACTATTCAGCTGTTGTTGTGCGATTGCTGAGCTGATGTCGTGCACTTTTCTGGCATGCAGGGTTGTTAAAGTCACTGCTGGTTTGATAATGCTGTTGTACTTGCTGAGAAATCATTATGAATGAGTCACCAAAGTGCTGCAATACTTTTAGTTAGCCTGTCAAAGTAGCAGAAAGCTAAATGTCCTCTGTCCTCAACTTAAAAGTATAAGTAAAAAAAAAAAAAAAATCAATAGATTAACTAATTTGCCATTAAGACAATATACACTGCCTTACCTTTGGCTTTGACTGTGGCATCAATTCATGTTGTATTGATTATATTCCATTTATCACATTTATTCTACTCATACTTTTTCCTGCCAGGTAATCTACTGACGATAGGTGAGTCAGACCTTTGATCAAAGTTTTGTACGATACACGACCTTTCTGAAACAGATTAGCATATTTTCCATTACCACAGGATGTATCTCCCGACTTTCACTGCATCATTTAGTTCATTAACCCGTTGCTGACACACGTAATACTTTTGCACTGGGACGTTTTCATTTGTTTGATTTGATAAATTCAGGTTATGACTTCAGATGATGTGTATATTTTTTGTGTAATGTTTTTTTTTTAAACAAACATTTCTCTATTAGCTCCAAAAGCTACTTTGCATTTTATCATTGTGTAGTTCAGACACAAACTATCTCCAAAAAACAAGTGAGATACAACTGTCCCATCAGAGTTTACAATGTATAACTGGTTCTAGAGGAAATGTAACCTTCCTGCAGCTGGTAAGTGAAGCTGTTCTCATCTCAAATTTTGAGTCCTTGTTAGAATATAAAGCAGTTCATGTTTTGAGGTCATGTGATAATCCTCCATCTCGAATAAAAAATATAATTCTGCATTAACTATGAACAGAATCTGGAATTTAAAGATCAAATTGCAAACCAAATCACAATATTGGTCAAACTGCAACTGGCATAAAATCTTCCCATGTCTGCTATTTTATCCAGTAACGTGTGTGTAAAGATTACATGTTTTTTTAGTGATCAATACTCTTGGATTACTTTTTGATACCATGCAAAATTTGATTTATCAAATATAACTGATACAACAGTCACATAAGCATTGTGTCAAAACCAGTCAGCCAAACTCAAGACAACTTACCAACGATAACTAGTTGGCATAAGGTGTCTTGAGGATGTACTTAGAGCCCTGACTAGCACTCGCCACATTTAAACCTGACATTAAGAGGCCAAAAGTAAATAATACCTGTACATCTTCTCAACTCGTCGCCTTAAAGTATGTTAAGTAGATTTTACTATTGTTTTGAACTTGAGAGGATTAATTGGAACATATAAGGGTAAGAAAGAGCAGCAGATGACTACAATTTGATGGTCAGAACAAGCAAGGAGGACAAATAAGGGAGACTTGAAGCCCAAACAAACAAAATGCTGTAAAAGGTACAATTGTTCTTGTATTGTAAGCAGTCATTACAAATATGTAGGCCTAAATCAGACCTAATAAATAAAATGCAGCTTTGATAGAAAAGTATTGAGTAGACAACATGCATGCAAAAAAGCAGATGTAGTTTTATGTGTAGATGTGTCGTGCCTTGAAAAAGAACTTTCATCTAATGGTTTAGGCAAACACCAAAGCTGCTTTCAACAACAACAACTCTAAAGACTAAACAAACTGTGTGAAGCATTCTGTGTACGGGAGGTAGAAAATGTGAGTGAGGCCAACCTGCAGAGCCTGCACCTGAAGTCTCAGCACCACCTGCCTGGCTGGACCCTGCTGCTCAGCCACACCCACAGAAAAAACACACACCCACACATACATACGTTATGAAACACATGCATACAGAGTCACTGTAAATAACAACTATTCAAAGCTAGAATGATACTGTGGTGGTCACTGTTGGAGCAAAAATGTTCATGAAAACATCATCAGTAAAGACAGAAAGCAGATATTGGCTGGACAACTTGAGCAGGAGCTTTTCACGTTGCCGACAGATAAACATGACTTGATGCAGACTGTGTGAGAGGAGACAAAGAAACAAAACAAGGAATCTAACAAAGTCAGCACTTACGTTTTTCTGCAGCGTCACCTATGATGATCTTTCCCCCTCTCTTGCTCGTTTTCTCCACAGACAGCGCCGTGCTCAGGCCCTGCTCATGCTTCCCCAAGCCTTGGCCCTCTTTGAAGCCATACTTCTGCATAATCTTATGGGCCACCGTACCTCTGTTGGGTTTAAATATATTAATCAGGTCCTTTTTTGTTATTATTCCTCTATAAATGGCTGCTTGTTGTGTACAGCTCTTGGTGCGAGCATGTGTGTTCCACCTACCCCATGTTGGCCAGGAAGGAGCTGGTTGGTCCCGGTGGGGAACGCGGTCGGTCTGAGTCTTCATATAAAGGTGGAGGGATGGCAGCCTTTGAGCCTCTGGCAGGATGACCTTCATCATCGTAGGAATATGAAGAACCTTAACACACACAGATAAAAACTCCTGTTAGCTTTTGCATATCTGAAATCCATTTAGTGATGCTCGAAAGCGTTTGGTAACCAACACTTCCCTCTGCTGGGCAAACTGCTGAACTTTCTGGACGCAGGAGACGAGCTTTAACTCGAAGAGTGCATGATGATGCTGCTATTTTTAATGATCAGGTTCTGTTTTTAAATTTAATGGTTTCATGCAGGTTATTGGATATTATGCTTTATTACATTTGTCATATTACTTTTCCATTTAATAAATGTCATTAATCTTATACTAACCTGCAATTTGATTATTTTACGATTTTGAAAAAATGTATTTAATCTAATTTTCATTTAATTTCTTATCAGTGTAATTTATGATCTTAAAAGCATTTCTTTTCAGCATAGATGATCTTAAGTTTCATATGTTTTCCATATTGCTTTGTAGTAAAAAATTAATGCAGATTGTTCAATCGTGATTTAACTTTTAGGGCCCATATGTATCTATGTCAGTATCGATGAAAGCATAAACTAGTTGTATCGAAAGGAAAAATGTTTATATTGCCCATCTCTAGTTTCTACACAAACATAAAGCTTTATGGGTCATTTTTATTTTTTGATAACCCATTTTACACTCATTTGTAAGTCGCTTTGGATAAAAGCATCTGCTAAATGACTGTAGAATAGAACTTAGACCTTAAAGCTGGTACAATGAAGCTTTATGGATTCATAATTTACTATCTATCAATGCATTTTCTGGACCACTTAGTCATATTCAGGGTCGTGGAGAAGCTGGAGCCTATCCCAGCAATTAGCAGGTGAGAGGCACGGTATACCATTAATATGGTGATCATATCTTTTATCTATCTTTTAGGATTAAGAAAGTGTTATTCTTTTTTTTTCATTTATACCCATCATTTATTATCATCATCAATTATCCTTGAACCGAAGCAGAGGCTCTGCTGCTCTCAGCTCAACTCATTCTGTTTATGTTTAACTGTCACATGAGCGTTCATTATTACTTACCATCTCTGTCCACCAGTGATGACGGAGGGGCGATAGCTGCTCCACCCATATCTGACAGGTGAAAAAAAAAAAAAAAAAGTCAGTTTTTATTTTACGTTTGAGAAAATGATCAAATCAGCAAGTGAACCTAAGAAATCTGCAGTTCTTTCCAAGTGAAACTCAGTTTAGACTTAACCTCCATATATTTGCACTGCAGTCGTGGCCAATAAGAAATGTAGAGAAACCTTCTAACACCTGGAAGAAGCAACCATCTGCTTCGAAAGGGACCACGCTTACAGAAAAAACCAGCACCAGTTGAAAAATAAAAAAACAGACTCTACTGCAACACTTCATATTCATCTTGCCTGAAAAGTAATCAGCCTAAAACATAATCTACAGATATGATCAAACTTCTTTATTGTCACAGAATGATGTTGTTTCATAAAGAAAAATATAAAGTTTTTTTCAACATTTAAATAATTCACATTATAATTATAGATCCCTCTAAAAGGAGAAAATAAAAAGAGTCTGGTATTTCTTACCAAATCAAATTTGTAGCACCGTTTAGGATTGAACAAATATTTGATAGTTAATGGATACATGTTGAATTAATTGGTTGTCAGAAATCAGAGTACTGTCAACTTCAATTTGACATTAAATACAGTGAACAGCAGCTCTTCCTCAACAGCGGGGTTGGATGTATAAAAATGTAAGCTGTGTTTCAACAAGTTGGTCCAGGATGTTACGGGACAGTTTGCTGTAATCGTTTCTGAATATATCTTTACCTTCGAGCTCTTTTATGTATTCATTAGAAATTTGGGCCTGGTGAGGTGCACGAGGCTCTGAGTGCTTGTTTCTTTTGGAAGATAACTTCACTCATGACACTATTGGTTTAACTGAGAGTCACGGAAAATAGCTCAATGAGCAGACATGGGTATTCTTAGTGCCTGCTGGGGTTTTAAAGACTGATGATTAAATTAATTGTTGCAATGTGGGAAATATTTTGTATTCTGAAACCAAACAAATGCAGGTTTTTAGAAGTTGTTCTGCTTTTTTTTGTCATGGAATATTATCATTGAATTTCTTCAACATAATGATATGAAGTTCCACTTTTCTTATTCGGCTGGAAAATATGGGCTTCGGGTTTTGATTTATTGATGTTTTTACATCATTTTCTAAACATATCTACATTCCTCGGAAAAAATTGCAAAGTTTAATCTTTTTAAAAAAAAAACAAAAAACCTAAAGTAGAAATAAAATTGTGGTTCTTAAAAATAACATGTTTTTATCGCACATATCGATAAAAAAAATTTTAAAAGTTGTTTTTTGTTTTTAGGTTCTTTACATGGTAAAGATTGCAGACCCCTGTTTTATGTCAACTGGATTATGAATATTATTCTTCATGGGTTCAGACATTCGTGAAATGATTCACAACATGGAGTTCAACACTGGCATAACATACTGATTGAGCATCTCATCTGATACATGTTATTAGTATTAGAAGGGCTATCTGAACACAAGTTCAAAATAAAAAAATCCCCAAAAAAAAGGCACAGAAAGCACTTTAGTTACCGTGTGATGTGGATAAGTTTGTGTTTTAACATTCTGATATTTTGGATGCAATGACACCTACTGGCTCAAACTGCAACCTATTGAATCACATCTACTTGAAAACATTTAGGAATCTTATTTTACAGTTTTGCCATGCCCACATAACTGAAGATACTCACTTCGTTTCCTCCGTTCTTTCTCGTACTCCTCATCCTCATCTGAGTCTTCTTCTGCGGCCGGGAAACGAGAGAAACCGCTCGGAGCTCCACCTTCATGTCTGTCTTTCCTCTTCCTAAAACACAAGTTCATGACACATATGCCAACTCTGAATACAGGACATGTATACCTGAATACCAGTGAGTATGAAAAGATGACTGATTAGTTCATATAATTTCCTATGCTGAAAAAAGTGTGTCATGTTTCCAAGGTTTTTGTTGCAAAAGCAAAGGTTTGACTCTTTTGGCTTCCAGATTACATTCAAGAGTAAAAAAAAGCAAGGTTTTACTTTTCCCTTTCTTCTATCTCCTTCTGCCGCTCCTGCTCCCTCTGCCGCTGTCGTTCCTCTCGGTGACGCTTCACCACTT
>NC_136632.1:17876687-17984187 GCF_933228915.1 Telmatherina bonti | reverse complement strand
GAAGAAAAAAATTTGACAGATATCAAATGGTTGTGTTGCGCCAACAAAGAGTTATTAGCTGTGAAAACATATAACAGCATGGTGTGCTTTGTGTGTCATTGAAAGAAATTGGACACATGAAGGACAAAAGTAGGAATGGCAGACCTAAAAACTATGTAGAGTAGCAGCACAGCATCTGAATTGATGTCCTGAAGAAATATTCATTTTTAATGCATTTAGTAGTCATTTAATTTGGACATTCAGGGAACAGACGCGGTCATTATGGGGTTTTGGAAGAGTGGCTACAGAGGTGACTCTGAATCCTGGTCTCAACTCTTAGTTGTCAGGACTGAGGTTGGCTGATAAATTGGATTGTATTTCGAGATATATGAAAGCTGTCTCATCCAAATTGCTCCCTACCCTTTTTCAACTGGGTCAGGCAAGAGTGTTACAATGTTGATGAAAGTACTGCGTTGTTTATTTCTTCTGTCTACTTGCCAGACTCATTGAGCCAGATGATTTTTCATGTCACAGTGATGGAGAAGCCGATTAATTCAACTGATTATTGGCCTTTCAAATTAACGATCAAATCTCTTTTCTTACGGTGTTTCAGCTCATCCAGATTTTCCAGTACCACCAAACACCACCCGTAAGTATCTGTCTATAGGAAGCAAAAGTTAAATACTATTTGTGATCATGTTGTTCTGGAGTATCAAAGGATTTCTGCTTATTAGTTTAGATTTCTGCATATGTAAGTGACTCTAAATACCTGTAACCCACTGTATTTGTGTCAGTGTACAGTTCCTTTAGATGAATTTTGAATTATTCTTTAAAAATATTAGTAGAACAGAAAACAAAGTTAAAGTTTTGTTTTCCCTGTGAGATTACTGATGGTCTTGTAGAAAGTCACAGTCATGTTTCTCATGACTCCATCTTTACCACCACAGTCAGTGAGTTAGGTATCTGGATGAATGTCAGAAACCAAATTTAAAAAAATCCTAAAATACCTAATACTTCAAACTACTAAACATCTGAAATAATATGATAATACGATATGGATTTGTTTGTACTAACGGTACTGTGGCACATGTGGTTATGGTTGTAGTAATGCATTCAATGAATACTTGGTCTGTCATTTTATCTTCTATACCTGCTTTTTAGTCAGGGTACTAGGGGCGAGCTGGAGCCCCCATCACAGCTGCGTTTGGAAGACAGATGAAGCATACATTGAGCAGGTTGTCAGTCTATCCCAGGGCCGGCACAGTAAACCAAACTCTCTTAACTCCTAGGGTCAAGTTTGAATTACAAAACATGTAAAACATGCAAACTCTGCACTGAAAAGCCATCGGCCGAGATTCCAACCAGGAACTTTCTTGCTGTGAGGCATCAGTGCTAACCAAAATGCTCTGTGAGGGGCTAGTTGGTGCCTGCAGAATTCAAGTTTTACACTTGTTGGAGTTTCTGAGATTTTTAAGGGTCTGTGACTTCAAGGTTACCTGGGTGAACCTGTCTGAATGTTTTGGTGAACAACGTCATTTGCCAACTATGAAAAGCCTGATGTTGACAAGCTGAAAGGGGAAACATTTCAACATGTTGTTGGAGTACTCAATTATAACTAAATGGCTTCTTCGAGCTTTTAGGATTTGTTTTATTTTATGGAAGCTTTTCGAGGCTAACATGAAGAAAAGTTGCTTATGTGAGAAAAGTTTCACAGATTTTGCAAGCTTTTTTTTTTTGTTGTTGCTGTTATGGCTGGTTCTAGCATAGTGCTAAATCAAAGGGATATTTCTATATATATATGTTTAAGTCAGGCGTTGGGAGGTGCTTGTGAGTCGTCAGCATCTTACCTGCAATAAACTGTGGTCCTACTTGGTTTTAAGAATGAGGATCTTTCCTCATGGATTAGCTAAATCTAACAGCTACAGCAGCTGGAGTGAATACTGTGCTGTGGATTTTTATGCCAAACCACTTTAACATCAGACAGCTCTTTCCTTTTTTTGTTACATTTACTTAACCACGTAATATCCATATGTCTGTCATGCTCCAAACATGTTGAAGGTGCAACACTATGTGGCAACATGGACTTTATATCATATATCAGTTGGTGGAAATAAAGCTAAGATATGATTATTCTTATCTGAGGAAGAGGGGTTGTTTTCCTACATGACATCCCTTTTGACTCACGATTTTTTTATTTTCCATTCACAAAATGAAAGAAGTTACAATAAGAGGAGCTGATGAAATCAACTTATGTTCTTCCAACACTGATGGTTGTCGTAAAGACAGTAGTGGAACTAACAATGGGATTGATCCAAGTAGAGTTGGCTCCAGAATTTGTGCTTGTCTTACAAGTTTATAAGTGCAAAAATATAAATAAATTAACTCTGGAATGTGTTGTAGCTTTTACTAGATATGTGGGATATTAAATCTAAAAAAAAAAAAAAAAAGAATGTAGCCCCTTTGGATTCAGCATGACTCTTCAGTATCAGCTGAGGTCTCTATGAATGCATGAGTGGCATGCTTCGAATCCCAGTATGAGTTTGTGTTCTGATACTGTTGTTTAATAAATTGCTCATATTAAAAGAAACAACAATAGAGTAACAGATATTGTGCAAGAAATAACAGTAACAGACCTAGTTTTGTCCGAAGTGTGAGTAAAATCTTTCTTTAGCAACAGAAACTTCCACCAGTCCTGAGAGCGAAAGCACCACACCTTCATCTTATGAAGGAACAAACATCACACAGCTGAACCCACAAGGTAAAAACACAAACAAAAATCCAGAGAAATATGGACCAAGAGAATTATGGTACAAGGGTCCTAAAAATACAGGTTATTCAAGCTGTAAAAACCAGTTCATCGCTTTACCAGCATCAGCTGTTTTTTCAGTTTCAGTGCTGCATCTGAAACCACTTCTGTCCAATGTCAGTAGTGGAATTAGATATTTCTCATGTTGAGGAACTTTATAGACAAATGTGTTCAGTTGTAGTTATTATTGTATCAAGTTGAAGCAATAAAACTAATATAGCAACCTATTTTAAGTCAAACTGGCTTGTATTTATATTGAAAAAAAATGTTTGGAATGATCCTTTCATTAAAAGATGGCCTCCTAAAATAAAACTTTTTTTAAAAAAAAAGCTGGCTCTCTTTTCCTTTTAAAGGGTTTTTTTTTTTCTTTCTACCGTGGCCCACTTCTCCCATGCAGCTGTAAGTTTCCCCTGCAAGGGGATTTTCTATTGTATTACTCTAATTGCTTATTTTCATAATATTAGCAATTCCCATTTTAAAATTCTGCAAGTAACTTTACAAGTTTTGTAAAGATTAAAACAAAATACTTTAAATGAAATGAATTAAAAAATTGTTTAATCTGAAAATGTTACAATACAGATTCATCATGTAACTAAACTGTTGTCAGTGGGGTCATTATTTAAGTAAGTAAAAACATGATAGGAAGTTTTTAGATCCTGTTTCTGCAGAAATTCTTCATATGTGACACAGAATGTCCATTTTTCCTTTACAAAAAATACAGACTGTGATTCAAATGCAAATGTAAATTGTCACCAATAATACCACAAAGTTTTTGTTTGTTCTCCTTATTTTCTGGGCAGAAACATCGACACAGACCACAAATATCAGCTCAACTCTGAGCTCCACATTTGATCCTGTAACCAATAACAGCACCACCTCAGTAGCATCATCCTTCCAGGGTAATGTTTACTTCCTATCAGTTTTTCTTTAACTTGCATGAAGAAAACTTTACCTTTTCTGAAATGTGCTTCAGGGTCATTTTGAGCTGAGTTTTTGTCTTTTATTAACAGAAAATATTAAAGCAGTGGGCATCGGTTTGACTCTGCTGATTATATTCTGCTCTATGATCGGTCTCGGCTTGCTTTTGCATCGAAGGTAAGGTTGATGTCAGAGAATGGTGATCCATCAGGAATTACAACATGTTTCTGCGTTTAATCACCTGTTTTCGACTGTAATCTTTATGTCTCAGGAGATCAAGAAAGGACACCCAAGAGGTTATGTTTAAAGAAATGGAACCATTAAACTCTCCATGAGGACAGCCATTACAGGTTATATGGCAGCCAGCTGCCACACATTGAAGTGTTTCTGGAGGAATTGTCTGCATACAGTGGGAAATATCTAGAGTGTGTTTTCTAAAAAAAAAAAAAAAAAATTAAAGACAGCTGTGACTTTGCTGCGATGGACTGGTGAGCTGTCCATGGTCTACCCCGTCTTTCGCCCAAAGACTGCTTGGATAGGCTCCAGCTTCCCCGTGACCCTTCATCGGACGAAGCGGTTAGGATAATGAATGAATGACATGTGACTTTGATGTGACTGCTGTGACCCACTGGAATTTTTTTCATCATTTATAGTAGAAAGAACAGAACTGCCGCCATTAAAGAAGCACTGTACTTATTTTTCTGAAAATGAAACTTGTATATTGAGTGTCATGAGTTCCCCGCAATGTTTTTTTTTTTTAAGTAGACTTGGTACGATTGAGAGACCCCTCTGATTAACTATTTACCACTGCTGGAGAATACATTATTTTATCAGTAATTTCTCGCAATTGTCAGCTCCTGCTTCTTTCCTTGTTTAGTGCAGATTCTCAGTCATCTCGTGTTTGAAATGAAGGCAGCTCTTGTACAAGTGTCATCTGGAAGGGCAGATGGCAGGTCACGGCCGGCATTTAGTTACTGTGTGTTCAAGTACTTTGTTTGCCCAGACAAAGCCGTGCATTGATTTACTGCCACTAGTCTTCGATGCCAGTTTAGCTTCTTTGAATTGAACACAACAGAAATGTCTGCAGGATGCATCGTTATATCAAAGCATTACCCTAAATATGAATTAATAACCTGGTAAAGGTTGCGTATATACATATATCTGCTAAAGATGCCGTGTAATAAACAGAACTTTTCTTTTAAAAGGAATCTGAGGCAGCTACATGTATCTTTTATAGGCTATCTTGTTTATTGCCTCAGCATAGGACTGGATGTTGTGTGTCTGTGTTTTTGTAATACACAGACCTTGAAGCTTCATGTGATGCTCTGTAGATTTTATCTCAAATCATAACAGTTGTGTTGATATTTGTTGTCTGCACAGTCATGAAAGTGGGTGCAGAACTAATGCTTGTCACTTTGCGTCCATGCACCTGGCACATAGTCAGCTTTTACTTTTTACTCCTTTGTGGATGAACATGGCGAACATGTATGTTTTTTGTTACTGCATTAAATAATCGAGCCAACAGGTACTGTCTCACCAGAAAAAGCTTGAATAATACATGTTATGCCTCTGTGCCATAGAACACAAGTATTGTCCAAAGACAATTGAAAGCAAAGAAGGGCGACACTGTGGTACTTTGCACAACTGTTTATTTAGAGTTAATCATATTGTTGTACTGCATTTACAATAGTTATAATAACTACAATACAATAACTTAGCTTCCCTTATTTGACTTTATCATGCATTTTACAAAGAAAAAAAAAAGAAATATAAAGAGTTGACACTGTTTTCCTTGTATGTGAATAAAAAATCATGTTTGTTGCTGTGAGAAATAAATATATTGTCTTTAATGAGTTATGACTGGCTTGATGAACTGTACAGCATAAGAATGAACTAATAAATCTGCTTTGAGATGCTTTTTGAATCATGGATCACCGTTGCATTTGTGATTTAGAAAACCATCCAGCTAGCAAACTAAATTCAGATTAAATGAAAAAATATTTTCTTAGTCCCTGAAAGAAAATGATATTTATACAGTTGTGTCTGTCCAACTGTCTGATTTTCTGCACCATGAAACTGGTCAGCTTGTTAATTCCTGACTACATCTCATGTTTTTCTGCCAGGGCTCACTTTTCTGCTTTTTCTTTGCACTTTTTTGTCTTCATGTTTTAGATTTTTTGTTTAAAACTCCTCAATAACACCCACTTCTCACTCCCAAATTTTTTTATAATCACCTTTTTCAGGATGCAGGTGATCCAGAGTTTTTTTTATGGAGAGAGCACCACATCCCCTCTGTTATTATGCAGATGATGTTATTTATGGCACACCCAGTCATTGATGTCATCTCCACAGTGTATCCCAGTCTGTGTTTCTGGAATATCTCAAGGGTCTTTGGAAACTGCAGTAAATGGAGTGTAAAATTGCATTAATGGAAGCAGTGACTTACCCAACATAATCTTTCTTCCTGGAAATGATCAGACAAGATGTGAATTCATCTTTTACTTGCGCAAGGGAAGATAAGATTAATCCAAACAATATTTCACTCAACAGACATACTTTCATATACAATATTCCAACAAAATGACTGGACCCTTTAAAAGTTAAATGAAGATTGGAAAAAAAATTTTTTTTTTTTTTTTTTTTATTCTTAACAAATTGTAGTTCTCATCCCCCAGTTTACCTGGACGTGATTATCTGCGGTTAGAGTAACGCATTACATTTTCCAAACACAGCCATTTGTAGATGGCACGTCCATGACTGGCAAAGGAATTGTATTGACGTCATAATGATCATTGGCTGTGATGCATGTACCTCCCACCACTTAAAAAAGAACTTTCAATGTTCAATCTGTAAGCTTCCTCTCTTTACTTTATTAATAGTACTTTAATTAATACTTTATTAATCCCCAAAGGGAAATTCAATATTATAGTATATAATGATAATTAATTTGAGGAGGTCTTGTTACGGAGGCTGATGGCTGCTGGCAGGAATGATCTTCTGTATCTTTCAGTCTTACATCGGACCTGAAGAAGCCTCTCACTGAACACACTTGTTTGTTTCATCACTGTGTTGTGGAGAGGGTGTGGAGAATCCTCCATCATCTTCATCAGCTTGTGCAGCATTCTTCTTTGGACAATCAGCTCCAGCGGCTCCAGAGTTACTCCAAGCACAGAACCAGCTTTCTTGATGAGTTTGTTGATTCTCTTCCAAGTCTCTGATGCTACTACCCCAGCAGATGCTGCAAAGCTGACTGCACTCTCCACAACAGACTTATAGAAGATATGCAACATCTTGGTGCAGACGTTAAACCATCTCAGCTTCCTTAAGAAGTACAGTCTGCTCTGACCTTTCTTATAGATGTATTCGGTGTTGCATTTCCAGTCCAGTTTGTTGTCCAGCTGAACTCCAAGATACTTGTATTCCTGCACCACCTCCACCTCCTCTCCCAGGATGGAAACAGTGCTTTGTTTATTCTTGTTCCTCCTGAAGTCAACAATCATCTCTTTTGTTTTGCTGCTATTTAATATGAGATGATTGTCACCGCACCATTTAATAAACTGACTGACCAGTGTTGGAGAAATTATTATGGGTTTTGGTTTGAATTAAGTATTAGACATATATGCATTGATTTGCTGTGATCCTGCTGTGTTTTGTGTCTATGCACAAAGCTTTCTTTAAGTCATATGATCCTTGTCTGGAATGTGCAGACAAAGTCTGAGACAGGAAGAGTTTCCTGCAGGGCATCTGTTTTTGTCAACTGCTTGGTTGACCAGTTGTCTAAAGGTTAAAGGTAATAAAGTAATATAGTGAGTGATTGATGCTTAGTGAGTTCAGTTTAGTCTTAAATAAGAGATAATGATTGTTTCATATGGTCTGCCCAGCAACTAGGAGGAGTTAAGCATGGTTTATAATCGGGTGTTACTTCAGCATCTGCAGAGAGCGTTCTCTCTCCAAGCTCCAGCGTGTGCTTGTATTAGTTTATAATAAAATGTTCATTGTAAGAAGACAGTTGACTCTTAGATGTATTACAACTTCTCAAGACCAGAGTATTTTCCACCACACCAGTTCTCTGTACTCTGCTTCTTGTCCATCCCTGATACACCCCACAACTGCAGAGTCATCAGAGTATTTCTGCAGATGACAGGACTCAGAGTTGTACTGGAAGTCTGAGGTGTACAGAGTGAAGAGGAATGGCCAGAGTACAGTTCCTTGTGATGCACCAGTGCTGCTGACCTCCATCTCGGACACACAACCTTTCAGTCTCACAAACTGTGGTCTGTTTGTGAGGTAGTCATAGATCCAGGTGGTTGTGGAGGTGGAGGTATCCACCTGGAATTTATGGAGCTTCTCACATAATAAATCAGGCTGAATGGTATTAAAAGCACTGGAGAAATCAAAGAACATGACCCTCAGAGTGCTGCCTGAATGGTCCAGATGAGAGTGTGCTCTCTGGAGCAGGTATATGATGGCATCTTCAACCCCAAGTCCATTATGATATGCAAACTGTAATAGGTCCTGAAAGGTGTTTACTTGCTTGTTGAGGTGAGCCAGTAAGAGTCTCTCCAGGACTTTCATGATGTGAGATGTCAGGGCAACTGGTCTGTAGTCACTTGGTTCAGCTGGTTGTGTTTTTTTAGGCACTGGAACAAGGCAGGAGGTTTTCCAAAGCACTGGGACTCTATTTAGTCTCAGACTGGTGTTGAAAAGGTGCTGGGGAATCGGACATAGTTGTTTTGAGCAGGTCTTGAGAACTCTGGGACTGACACCATCTGGACCTGCAGCCTTGTTCTGGTTCAGTTTCTCAAGTTGCTTCTTAACCTGATTGCAGGACACAAACAAGGTTGAGGTCTCAGGACGCCCTGATGTGGAGGGAGATGAAGATGTGTTCTGCTCCATGACTGATGACTAACCTTTTCCTTATTACAACTGCAAACCCAGTGTTGGAAATGATGGGGGGATTTTAGTATTCTGCATATTAGATCATTTATTAGATTAGTCAGATAAAGTACGAAGATACTGATCTAATTCATTATCTTGTAAATGAAATGTTTAGATATAGCTGCTCTACACCAGCAACAAAATGAAGAACAATGCAATGGGAGCACGAATCCTGAAAGAGAAAAACATTTTCATGAAAACCATTTTACTTTAGCAGATAAATCATTGTAACAGGAAACCAATGCTCAGAGATCTAACAGAGGATGTGGGTGGAGATTTTGTGGCAGTCAATAATGTCCCGGCTATCCATTGTTCTGGCAGGATATGGTGTAGATTGGATCAAAGAATTTGAGTCTTTCTTGTTCCAAGTTATAAGTTGCTGCAGACATGCCAGCCATTTATTTTGTAGGGCAGCAACAGATCTATTCAGGCAAATCATGTGCTGGATAAAAGGGGAAAAATCTACACCTGAAGGAGTATACACAGCAGCAAATACAATTCTGTGGTACCTTTTGAAATTAAGCTCCTTCAATCTATAGCTGAACTTTTGGCATCTTAGCTTTTAGGCAGGTTCACAGAACTGAAACTATAAAGGGTAAATTTAAAAATTAACTAATTAGCTCGGCCATATTATCAGGAAGTTGGAGGAACAGTGACACATTTGATACAATCATTAACTCCTGCTAATCCTTGCTTTGGCATCGTGGAAGCTTTGTTCATTAAACTGCTAGTGGTAGCCACCATATCCCTTTCCTTTAGGTACTCATGTAGTCGCCAACAGTGTCCTTATCTGCTTTAGATGTGCAGTACTATACCTACCACAACAGTCATCCTCGAATGTGTTTATCTTCTTTTTTTCTTTTTTTTTTTTTATTAAAGAAAATGCTGAATTCACAACAGTCACTCAAATAACTAGAGACTAAAAATAAAAAGAAACAACTAAATATTTTCTAAATATAATTTAGTGACATAAGGCACTGTTTCTTTTCATTTCATTGAGTTGAATAAAAGAACAAACAAATTGGTCCTGGACAAATCAGAGCACTTTTCTTTTGAACAGTGGGACAAAATACCTGTCAACAAGTGCAGAAGTCTGACTGAAAGGAGCAGAAAACACCTGACTGGAGCAGAAACAATAAAGGATTGTTCAACAAAATGTTAGTTTATGAGTGATTATATTTGTTTGCTTTAAAAAAAAAATCTATTGAGCCAGAATTAGAAATTAATGCTATGATTTTCATGACATTTTTATTATTTAGTCAATTTCAGCTTTTTTCACAGGCAGCTGTTTGTTTCCCTTCTTTAATGGGAGGTTATGAATGCATTTGAGGACAACTGTATGTAGATAAGTTCTCCAGGCTTTTTCATCAGGTTTTGCTTGGACTGCTTTTCCCTCAGGTTCAGCCCGGTCCTCATTCTTGACTAATTTGAGTGGAATGTGTTTTTGTCTGAAAAGCTGCCCTATAAATCCTTTAAGCTGAAAACTGCTGCGCCTATTTCCACTTTTCTTTGCAATATAAAAACATATAAAGCCACAAGAGCCAACTCAAGACTTGCTTCTTAGTGTGCGATCCAATGATTTACCCCCTGTGGGGTGTTAATTTTAAACAATAATTTAAGACTTATTCACCACTCAAACATAAGAAGACCATAACCCTCCTGAAGGCATTCTTGGATTTTGTTGTTAGCATAAAAATTTGGATTGGACATCATTCAAGATTTAAGTGGACACAAGCAAGACCTCATTTAGCCTGCTGGGGCTCAGTGGCTTTGGCTCTTGCTCAGTTTTGGAAATGATTTTCAGATTCTTAACGTCACACTTCACAGACAGGACCAGGGGCCCTGATGCCAAACAGTTTAAAAATGTGCCGTTTCACAGCTGCTCTTCTGTTTGTAGATCCAATCATTTGGCTTACAGTAACTCAAGAGTTAAGAATCACAACTTCCTCATTGAAATGTGTCATCATTAGGGCAAGCTCACGTCTATGGACGGGGATTTTCACAGAACATTAATAAATTTCTTACAACTCTATTTTAAACGGCAGGTCTTCCGATGAACTGCTGCTTCGCAACTATACAAAGACAATCACCCCTCATACCCTTTTAATAGACTTCTTTAATTGGTCATCCTTACAGAGGAATTAAAAAATACAGGCAAAATATTTCCTGTGTTGCTCCCTCGTCCTGTTGGTTGAAACTTGTTGACTTTATCTTAAACCAGAAGAGACATATTTGGATCTTTGCTATGAGGAAAGGAAATCTGGAGACGAGTGAGAGGATGATGTGCAACAGCTTTTTGGCTTCAAAAGTTTGCAGCAGATTGTTGCAATCATGCAAGAACTGCTTGCTTGGCAGAAAATGTGGAGTTACAAATACAAGAGCAAACATGCCGTTCTTTCATGAAGATGTTGAAAAATCATTGGAAAAAAAAAAATCTGACTGATAAATGACAAAAAACAAAAACTGAATGTTGAGAAAATGGCCAGTTTTTTTTTGTTTGTTTTTTTAAAACACACACAGGTCAAACCATCACAATAAACTCTCCAGTTAAATCAGACTAGAAAATACAAGCTTCTAAAATAACAGAAGCAAAACAAAAAAAGAAAATTGAAAACAATTCTTAGTTTGTTCACAGATGGCCAAACATAACTCTGGTGGTTCTCCAGTCAGGAAGTTAAAGGCCACAGGACCACCCACTTTCACAGGGTTGCTTTTATTTTTGGTCCTTGATATCATATTGTGTTAGAAAAACAGCTGTACAAAAAACGGATGGTGGATGGGCGGTTCAAGCCTTCGTGGTATCTCAGCCATTGAGTGCACATCGTCTGTCATCAGGAAGGCGACTGGCCCAACGCGTGTCCACACACACCTCTCACACAGTGGCCCGTCATGAGTTACATGACTAGTCTGAACAAAGACAAAAGCATTATGTTAACTATAAAACAGTTTTAGAAAAACTATATAATATGTCAGCAAGCTTTGATCGGTTTCTTACACATTGCATCTTTTGTTTGTACATAGTGAACGACGACCCCGGTGTGATGCAGTTGGGACAGTTGGAGATGGAGCAAGGGAGAGGATCACTGCCTGCCACGGTAATGGGCATCTGTGACTTGAGGAAGTATTCCTTTTAAAACAAAAGAAAAAGGAAGAGTGATGACACATGGACACAGTTTTCATGTTTGGAAGACATGAATAAATCCAGACATACATAAATAAAAGTAAAAGGAATACATTTTTGCTTTATGAGCTAAAATAAACTTTTCCTGGCCTGAGCTGGCAGACAAACTCACATGGACACATATGATAGAATACCCAAGATCTTCACATAAATAAAGTATTTTCTGAGAAACAGCTCCCTCAAACTATCCTCCTCCACCTTTTTTCCCCACCCCAAGATTTGTTTTCAGTTAGGACGCAGCTATTGGATTAAAACCACTAAGCAAC
Organism: Telmatherina bonti; assembly: GCF_933228915.1. Lineage (NCBI taxonomy): Eukaryota > Metazoa > Chordata > Actinopteri > Atheriniformes > Telmatherinidae > Telmatherina > Telmatherina bonti. The sequence goes on along the minus strand of NC_136632.1, from coordinate 17,972,099 downwards.
ACAGTTTGTATCCAAACTTCTGAAATTACAGTCTCATGTTTGCTTTAAACCAGTTATAAAATAAAGACTTAAGCCATCTCATAGACCAAGAGATTTAGATGTTAAGCTGTGAAAAAAAAAGTTAGTTGTAAAAAAAAAAAAAACAAAAACAAAAAAACACCCAAGCAGCCATCCCAGTAAAGAGACGCAGACTCATTTAGACACTTTATAGGTAATAAACAGTACCTGCTTCAACTGATACTGCCAAAATTAACTAAGAAAAACAATGAGTATAAAAAATATTGTGTCACTGGGAAGTATGAGTGTGTCAGTGGAAAACTGGGAAAAAAAACCCCAAAACAAAACAATCTCCTGAAGCGTTCCTTCTTCCAAGGATGCACCACTCTATAATTGTAAGAGCTAAAAAGTGCTGAGTCATTTTCACAGAGAGTGTTGCTGGTTGATGTCAGTTTCAATGGCAACCCCCCCGCTCATCCTCCTCCTTCAGAGTCAAGGGGACAGTCTAGGACAGAACTGGCCCTCCTTGCCAGCTTATGTAGTCTGTTCTGTCTATCTCAGTGCTGCCACTGGAGTTACTGCAAACGTTTCTGATTCAAAACTATATTTTTGCAGCTTATTAAACATCACTTAAAACTTTGTTTGCTAAATATAGAAAACGAGTCATTTTGTGTCGCAAAAATCTACCTGAAAAAGTGAAGATTTAATTTAGTTTTTCATCTCCTTCATTTTGTTGGAAAACATTATGAAGTAAAGCAAAGGTGGTGAGACAAATGATCAAATTCTTAAGAAAAAACGATCGTGTTGCTGTGATGTGGGTCTGCACCGCTGAAGCTACAGCTGTTCTCAAAGTACCTTTAATACTTCATCTAATGCGATTGATCAAGCTATACAGACTGAAAAAAAGTGGAAATATTATATTGTCATCAAAGCTCATACTCACTGTTCTGTTTTCTAATTCATCCACATGAACCCTTGTTGGAGTAATAAAAGTTAAAAGTTGACGCCAGTTAAAAGTTTAGTACTCTTTTCCAATGAAGTTACAGTGAACATTAAAGCCCCTCTCCTTTATAATTAATCTATAGGAAGCTAATAGTTCTTATGTCGGCTCCTTAGACCCTGTCATTTGACAAAGTCAACAGAAATTTATAATATAAATTCATCTTCAGTAATACACACTTTCTTCCAGCAGAATCAAGCCTGTTCCTTGGAGAGAAAATAAAATACAAACCAGTCTGTGTTCAATTATACAACATGAAACTGTTTCACATTCATATTTTTTCTACAATGCCTTTTTGTGCTTGAAGTGTGCTGGGGGTTTCCTGGGGGTGCTGTTGCTGAGAAGACTAAAGTTTAGAGAAACACAACAACCCACAGTCACTGCTTTGTGTTTCGCAACCATCATGTCAGCGAGGCCCACATGGAAGGGATTTAATAGTTTGTAAGATAAACAGTCCTCTTGAGACAAGGCAGAACATACTTTAGAGAGCTATTTACTCAAGCAGATGTGGCCAGTTGTTGGCCTCAGTGTAGGTGTAGCCAAGGGACAGGAAAAGGGGAAAAAAAAACAAGTAGACAGAGTGCACTTAAGTGATGACTGATCTCATGTAGTTTAGTATGGAGAGTGCCAGGCTGACTGAAGAGCATGAAACTTTTTTGTTGGCATCCATTCACCTTAAACAAAGACTTCTATATAAAATACACAACTTTCCACTAATCATCTGACATTTTTACGTTTGAAAGTACTTTTAAGCAACCCATCAAACAACAGATATGCTGAACAAAGTCGGTTTTGTTCCAGTGAGTTAATCATCAACCTCACACCCACTGACATCATTGGTCAATGTTCTTTTCTAAAACTGCAACTTTATTTTAACTTCCCTGCACTGGTGAGTGACCACAACCACATAATCTGTACAAGATGTGTGACTACAGAAGGAGGAAAATTACAGCTTAGTTTCTTTCTATAGCCTGTCCTCTCTCTGGGATCTAACAGCAGCTGGGTCCACACGACTTTAAATCATGCAGTCATACGAAAGCCAGACTGCAGTCTCTTTCAGTTCTAACCTTTTATGTATTGCATCAGATTTTTTTTGTTCTTAAATTCAAAGAAGGCAAATTCGGATGAACAACACAGTACATATCATCTTATTATTATTCTTTTATAAAAGTGAAACCAAGGAGTGTAGAAAAACTAAGTCCCGTAGAAATTAGGATGGTTTTAGCTGGCAGGTGCAAATTTATTGATCATCAGAGAGTGTGAGGAAGTTGCTGATCTGGAAAATTCACATGCCCCGATGGAAACGTATTATCAACGGTCTTAAGCCTCATTGGAAAGCAGTTCATGTATGAATGAATAACATCATTAAAATGACTCAGATGAAAACATTAATATTTCGATTGAATATTTTTTTGATGTATTAATGTTAGAAATTTCACACACACTGTCTCAAGAAGTTGGAACATATTTCAAGTAATTGGTCAGTTTTAAAGTCCTGAATAATGTGAGTAAGAAATGTGATGGACACTGTGGTGATATCCTACCCCAGCCATTGTGAGGATGCGGAGGATGTTCTCACTGATGACCACAGAGGTCTTGGCACGAGTCACTGCCACATACAGAAGGTTCCACTCATCATCAGGAATCTTATCTGTACCAGGAACAGAAAGAAAAAGACAATGTTTTTAAAACACAAAAAAACAGACCTGATTTGGACAACCAGTGTCATATTTAGTGTATAACTAACATGGAATCAATTCCACAACTTGGAAACTTAAAATATATTTTATTTCGTAAAAAAAAAAAATTCATAAAATAGAGGAACCCTACTAAATGAGAAGTCAGGATGGTATCTCAGCTCGTGTCTGGAAGATGGGACGCTGGCAAAGTCATCATTGACAATAACAGTGTCAAACTCCAGACCTTTGGCCTTATGGACAGTTCCAACAATGAAGTCTGCAAGAAAAAAACAAATAGAAAACAAAGGAAATTGTTGCTTTTTCTGCATATTTGAACAATGAACTATTTCTCAGTGCTCAAGTGAAACAAAAAACTGTAAATTAGGCTCTTTTTTTTTTTTTTTTAGTATATCCAAGAAAATGTTTAACTTTTGCCTTTCTGTAGCAAAATCAAAGAATCTTGTTCTTGTCACCCCCAGCGATACTTATTGATCTACAGTAACTTGTTGCTAAAATATATATGGTGTTTGTCTCAGGACACAACAAACTCTGAGTAGGTGATTTGAAGCTGCAGACTTGAATTTGGCACTCTGAGTCAAATGGAGATACCATTAATCTCGTGATCAAATGTGTAACTGGTTATATCAACTTCTGTGTGGAGATTATCATCCTCACAAGGACGAGGTACTTCCCCATGAATATTATTCTTGGGGAAGTACCTCATCCTTGTGAGGATGATAATCTCAACACAGAGGCTGATATAATCATATTTGAATCATACCATTTTTGAATCCTCAAAAAATATCTGCTGAAAATGGGTAAAAAAAGCGATAAATATTTTTAAAAAAAAAAATACAAGAATAAAGTTGGAGAGCATGATCAAATAAAACAATGTTGAGATTAAAACAGTCAGACAGACTGAGAATGGGCATCTAAACTAAAAGAATGGAAGTCTGAACAGGGCAAATGAGCTGAACATGTTTTTTTTTTGTTGTTGTTTTTTTTGTTTTTTTGTTTTTTTAAATAAAATCCGTTCAGATCAACTCTCAGCATTAGAGATTTTTGACAGATGTGCAACAGACATCAGATACTGCTGAGTTCCAACTGTTAATCCACACATGCCTCTGCAGTGAGGTAGGAGCTGCTGCTGCACAGAAGGTCCTTGTTAAGATGTGCGCCTTCTCTTTTCATAATCTCCTTATTTCTATCATCAGCTGGTATAATTTTATCAGTTCTGACAGCACAAAAACTTACAAAGAATACAAACACAACCAACTTCCATATCACTTATATAAACAGCACACATTGTGTAGAGTTTACATCAAAGTGTGTTGGATGTTGCAACAGTGAAACAACTTGACATCTCCCCTCTTCTATGTCAAAATGCAAAAAAAAAATGAGGAAGACCATGTTCTCCACTTCCTTTTTCCAAGCAGTAACTTTTTCCTTTCAGCACTCTTGTGTGTCATTTCTGGGCTACGATATGTTTAAACTTTACCTAAATGTATATAAACTTTTGAAGTGGGGAAAAAAATTCCCTGATGTGCTGTTTAACTAAAAATGTGGCTACATTAATCTCCAAAAATGTTCTGCAATGTTGGTGAAACATTTTCAGTCAGCTGGTTTCATCACTTTAAAAACAACAAAACATACTTTTTAAAATTTTGCCAGATATGATAGTACAAAGAGTTTCTTCTCGTTTTGATGTGGAAAACTAATTTCACACAAAGGATCCGAAGCCTGATCTTTAATTCCCCCCACCGGTCATCAATGAGCTTGTATATTTTCATGCAGTAGCATGCGAAAGCATTTAGCTTGTCCAAATAAAGTTATCAAACAAGGTTCTTTTCACATTAAAAGATTAAGTCAAGTTTTAAACTAAGACAACCCAAAAATATTCCTGTTTTCAGTTCATATAAAAAAAACATAAAGGCACAGGTGATGAGAAATCATCCAGCATTTGCTTTATTTTTTAAATCCCATAACCTTTAATTATCTGATAATGTACTAAAAACAGTTGTATTCATGTCATTTCTGTGTTATTTGTGCATTTGTGGTGTAGCTGTGGGAATAATGTAGCAAAGAGCGCCGTTTGGGTGCATCAGAGCCCTTAAGCATGTACATATGTGCATGTGTCTACATGCATACCTGCTCTGCGAATGTCACTTTCAGAGCAACCATTCAGACGCGTCACAAGTTCAGGAATGCGCTTTTGGTATTTCTCCACGATGCTCACTTTTCCATCCAGCTCCTTGTCTTCCGTTTGTGTAACATACTTCTTAAAGGCGCAGAAGGGATCCTCTTTTTTCGCTGTTCTCATGGCGAAAGACCGAATCATCGGGTCTTTGATGACTGAAGGTAGAGCAGATTCAACATGAATGTTATATTTTTCCAATGCTCTCTTAGATAAATGGATGAAAACGTCACGATCAAGTGTGTCTCAGGTTATATCAGCTTCTGTGTTGAGATCACCCTCACAAGGCTGCCTCCCCAAATTTGAAGAACAGATTTCAAAGCTTGACTTGAGACACGAGTTTAGGCAAAAGCAGTCCCCAAAAAGCAACTCAATATGTACCAAAATATAAAAATAGAGAAATATCAATATGTTATAAAGCTAAATAAGACATCTGCACTCTTGTTCTGTGTCTTTAAAGCAGAGTAGAGCCCAGCTGATGCTCTTTTTAAAAAGAAATCTTCTCAGGACGTTACTCTGCTTTCTGAAATGTCTTTGCTCTGGTTGTAGGTGAAAGATCTGATGTGAACAAAGTCAGCTGCAGTGTGATCGGAGGTGACAGTACAGGCCGCTTTGCTTGTCCAGTTTCACTGGAAATAAACATGTGCGAGGAAAAAAGAAACAACTATGGTGGACATCTATAAGACAAAATAAAAAATCTATTTTTTAGGAATTATTTTAGGAATTACGTTCCCCTTGGCAAACATCTGAGATATTCCATCATTGCTGGAAGATGTAAAAAGAAAGAAACCACACTTCAAGGAAGCATCTAAACATTTCTTGTCAGATTTTAGAAGAAGTCCATCTATTTTCTGCCGCTTATCCGGGGTCGGGTCGCAACCTAAGCAGGGAATCCCTGACTTCCTTCTCCCCAGACACATTTGCCATCTTATCGAGGGCATTCTGGAGCGCTCCGAGGCCAACTGACAGATATAATCCCTCCAGCATGTCCTTGGTCTTCCCTGGGATCTCCTCCACAGGGACGTGCCCCGAATGCCTCACCAGGGAGGCATCCTGATCAGATGCCCGAGCCAGCTCACCCTATCTCTAAGGGAGACCCCGGCCACCCTGCGGAGGAAACTCATTTCAGCCGCCTGTATGCGAGATCTCGTTCTTTTGGTCACAACCCACAGCTCATGACCATAGGTGATGGTAGGAACGTAGATCAACCAGTAAATTGAGAGCTTAACCTTCTGGTTCAGCTCCGTCTTCATCATCGCAGACCGGCGTAGAGTCTGCATTACTGCAGACGCCGCACCGTCCCACCTGCTGATCTCATACTCCTTCCTTCCCTCATGAACAAAACTCCAAGATACTTGAACTCCTCCACTTGGAGCAGAACCTCATTCCTGACCCGGGTAGGATACTCCACCTTTCTCTGGCTTTTTTTAAATTTTACCTTTTTTCCCCAAAGTGTTCCGACACGCTATCCCAGAAAGTCCATCAGTTTACATACAAAACTTCTCTAAATACTTTTCCGTCACCTCATAGAGTGACACATCTTTTTTATAATCATGTTCTTTCAAATGTGTTTTTTCTGTTTCTTATTTATTTTCTGCATTTTTTACAAAACTGTTTGCTGATAATTAACAATCCAATACATTTCAGACCTTTAACCTTTAAACAGACTTCTAATGAAAAGAAATCCCAAAATGCGTAATGACACTTAAAAATGATAAATTTTGTGTGTGTGTGTGTGTGTGTGTGTTTGTAATGTATAAGCATTACACTTTGCTTTCTCCTCCTCTGGCTGAGTCATCAGGTGGTAGATGTCCATGATTTTGTCGAGCCCAATGTTTTTGACATCCTGGAGGAGAAAATTACCATCACAAGAGGTCAGCTTATCTCATTTTGAAGGACACACCGGATGTGGCTGAATTCAGTTGTAAGTAGTTAAAATTGGACCAATCAGAGTCAATCAAAAGATACATATTCATCTTGTAAAATACAACCAAAACACACCCCTATGAAGTGAATCCTGCAGAGTGGATTTGCATCTGTGAGTCGTGTTGCTTCCTCGAAGACTCCAAGATTACACCTCGATAAGATGCCGATTTTCCCTGGACTCTGACTCACACCTGATTTCATCGCCGCAACAGCCTTGTTGGCGGTCTCGTCACACACACCATCTATAAGCGGACAAAGTCAGCTGTACGTGCTAAAGGAGTGTATAGTTATCTTTTGTGTGATATAAAGAGAAAACATTATCCTACTAATTTTTTCTGAGGGTTTGTCCAGAGTTCTGACCTCTGCTGATCTAACTAAAGTGTATATTTATCACAGTGGAAAATCATTAGGATTCATCTGTAAATCACTTCTGTTTCGTAATTTGATGTTGGATTGTTGTTGCTGTTTAACATGCTGTTAATTACACATGATTATTCATAACATTTACCTTTCTGTTTTCCTCCCACAAGAATCTTCTCAACCTTCTTGCAAACTTTGAGAATGGTGGCACCGACGTAGGCAATCTCTGCACCAAATCGAAAACTCTGCAAAGACAAAGAGCATCAGCGTTTACTGCTTGATCAACAGCTAAGTACTGACCATAAACTAAAGAGTTACACTTTAAAAATACAATCAAAGAGTAAACAACTCATTTTTAATGCACAATGAATGTCACATTATGGCATCTCTTTTTGAACTCCTGATGTGTGAAATTTTTTGTCTTGAAATCCTTTAATCTAACAGTTTAACAGGTAAAAAGTGACTCCATATAGAAATAAATAAACATTAGGTCTTCAGATACACAAAGTGTGCTGAAAACACATTGCATACTTCAAGAGCGGTTGTTTTTTCTTTACCTGGAACACATCAATCACTGAGGACTGAACAGTCAGTTCAGTTTGTAATTTGTCACATCATTACTTTCTAAAATGTACTTTAATTTTTCATAAACTCATTAAACAGCCGTCTTCCCCGAGGAGTTCTCACAAGGAAAACAAATACAGATGTTTCTGTTTGGCATTTTCATTTTCTGTCCTGTGAAATGCAGCACCAGTAACGCTGTTTCACATAATGACAAATCGACACTGTTCAACTCTTGGACCAGTATGGATAATAATGAAGACGACATCATAAAATCTCAATGACATATTAAAAGTAATAACTTCCAGTTAAACTAACAACTTCTATTTGGTTTATTGAGGTGCATTTAAAATGCTTTTTTTGTTTGTTTTGTTTCATCAGTAACTTAAAATCCTGAAATAGCCAGTCTTGATTTTTCCATTGCATGAACAGAAACTTACAGGTTTCTAAAGGTTTTTTATTAACTTTCAGGAAAATAAACTAAACAAACAGCTAGTGACATTTAGTGATCACGTTGAAGAAATGACCACTTAAAATTCCTCGAACTTTTTAACTCTCCTGGATCTTTGAACAATAACAAAAATAAATGATGACTGGGTGTTGTTAGAGGGCAAAGCGGTGCTAAATGTGCCCCTTTTCCAGCTTTTTGGGACTATGTTGCAGGATTCAAATTAAAAATGAGTGAATATTAGTTTAAAGATGAAATATATTGTCTTTGTAATCAGTTAAATATATGTTAAAAAGGAGCTGCGGATTATTAAATTTTTCATTGGCTTCTTACAGAACATCCCAACATAAAACTGGGGTTGTGAGAATGGACTTTTAGGAATCTTTGTTTTGTAACATATTTCATATATGAAAACATACATTAGAAAAGTACGAATAACACAAATAGGGAAGATTTTTAGCATCCTAAATAAGAGAAATAGGGATCTGCTTGTGACCCTCACAAAGCGTTCTGTAGGACCAAGTTTTTGTGTGGTCAGAAAAGTTTTAGCCCAAATTATATTGCAGTATGAAAAAAACGGATTAATCAAACAATAATAAAGAGTAAAAACACACAATTTCTGGAGATTAGGTGGCTGACCCTCCTTATTATTCCACTTGACCTATAAAATTTCAAAGTACCCTCATCTTTTATGCATATTCAGTAGGCATGTGCCATCTCAGGGACCTCACAATTCGATTCCATTATTTTCATGCTACTTTGTACTCCATTTGGTTTTCATTAATTCAAGTCACCAAACAAATTTATTTTCACTATTTTTTATGTTGAACTACAAATAAATACATATTAAATATATTATGTAAATTATGTTCATATTATGCAGGAAAAATGTGTGAGGAGTATTTAGCAACAACAGTCAGAAGCTTTTTATCTTCTCCTCTAACCTGGAACGGGAATGCATGAGGAGCTGTTGCATGTTTGTAATATTACTATAAAATTCACGTTGGTTTTAACATATATAGCATATGAAGTAAATCATTTCCATAAAAACAAAAAGGATTCCGAATGCTTCCCTTCCAACTCTGATGAATAAATCTCACGCGCAGTAACTGTGGCTGAAAGGCGAACTGCCGCCTTCTCTGGTGTTTGCTGTTTGCAGCCCAGACACTTCAGGAGATGGACCGCTCCGTCTCCCGGAAGTATTCGAGTGGCAAACAAGTGACTTTTGTGTACCTCTCATTATTATTGGTACCTGTTATCAAAAGAAGCTAAATCTAATTGAGGAAAAATTCATGACACCTTTGGCTGCTTGAGTAGTTGTGTGTACCTGTGTGAGGTAAAAGATGTGTGTGTGGTTAACAGTGTACAAGGCATTGACAGCTCCTTTGAAAGTGTAGATCTGCTGATGGGGATCTCCGACTAGGATTTTCCCACAGTTTTGAGACAGCAGCACATCCATGATGGCTGCAAAAGAAAGAACAAACAAATGTATTGTTAATATAAAAAAAGAACAACGGTGCTTTTCCACAGACATTCAAGACTAGATACAAAAAAAGGACTACTGTACCAGGAGTACAGTCCTGAGCCTCGTCGATGAAGAGTACGTCATATTGGTCCGACAAGCAAGGCCTTGGGTTTTGGAGCTGCCATAGCTTTAAGTAACCTGGGAATAAAACACTGATGTTCATCTGTGCTGACTTTCCTTAAACATAAAGTAAGAGTTACTTTCATCTATTCATGTCTAACTGGCTTACCATCATGGGTCATGTAAAAGGCATGTTTTGATTTCTCTTTAAGATCCTTCATCTTGTTCCAGATCATCTTTGCATCTTGGACAAAAAGCTTTGAAATCACAATGAACACCAGACAGTGTAAATGTGTGTTTAAAGCACTCATACACAGTCATAGTTCTCCACATCAGTTGTGCACAAAAAAATGTTCATACCCGTTTCTCATCTCCATCTATAAAGTGCTTGATATCCTTCCTAATGATGTACTCATGGGGAACATGTCTGATGGTGATTTCCAGGTCTGCTGAAGCCATGAAGGCGTTGAGAGTCGTAGCTATCACTTTGGCCTTGGAGAAGCCACCATGTCCAGAAGGCAGGGCGCAGTTGATGGAGAACGGCTTCAGGTTAAAGGCCAGCTTTCTGTTAAAATTGTATCTAACAAGAATATCACAAAGATGTGACAAGAGATTAAATGATGATTCAGAAAGAAATATTATATAAAAAAAAGAAAAAGATGGCTAGCTTTAATGAGAATCTCACTTCTTTCCAACATCATTGTAGGCTAAAGAATGGACGGTCTTGCAGTCGACGTTGCTGGGAAAGCGCTGGCGTGCCTCACGAGCCACAGAGTTGTTAAAAGCCACATACAGGAAGCGGAGGTGTGGATTCTGCTCTGCATACTTCATCAGAGTGGTCGTCTTCCCGGTACCTGCAACACAGTCATGATCACTTACCTTGGAATACAGCAGTCCTGATATAGCAGAGCTGCCTATGTCACAGCAACTACGCTGGTAGTAAGAAAATTAATACATAATAGGTAACATTCATTCATTCATTCATTTTCTGAACCCACTTAATCCGAGTAAGAGTCGTGGGGGAGCTGGAGCCTATCCCAGCACCCTTCGGGCAAGAGGCAGGATACACCCTGGACAGCTCGCCAGTCCATCGCAGGTCCAACATAACAGGTAACATCTCGGTGAATTATGCATGTTAACTGGAATGTGGATGAAGGTGATGTGCGATGTACCTGCAAACGCCATTATCTTGACAACATGGTCCCGTTGGATTTCGTGGCAGAGGATTTGCTGCTGCTCTCGTGTGAGGTGAATTTGGGGAAACCTAATACATACACACACAAACAATGTTAAAATGATGCTTGTGGATTTCTCTCGTCCCTAGTTCGGCTTTTCAAAGAAGAAGAAAAGAAAAAACATAACACCAAATAAACACACCAACATAAAGCAGCATAAACAAATGTACATTAATAAAAAGAGAAAATACAAAAAAAAAAAAAAAAAACACAATAAACCTAATTCCCATTGACCGAACATGATTTAACAACCCACTCAAACACTCCCTATGCGACATGACGGTGCTGACCTTATTAAGATTTTATAGGTGGATACATACTTGTTCCGTTTTTAGACAGTACTTGACATTTGCCATGAAAGTTTTAAAATCTGGACTTAAGCATGGCATGATGATATGATATGATATGATATGACCGCTGCCTTTTATAGAAAAAAAAACAACGGTCCAAATATGATTTTGAAGGATAGTTTAAAATGATCATTGATTGTGTTCCTGGTGACTTTGGATGAATCCACAACGTGGCTTTGTTGCATTTCTTTTGACAAATAAACTTCAACTTAAATAAAAAATAGATCAATTTACCTTTTGAAACTTGCCAAATTATATATTTTTACATGACACTGAGTCACCTTTTTGTCCATAACTTTTGTGTGTATAAAAGTAACAATCAAAAGTATATTTTAAAAAAATGCCGTTGTGCCTTGTGCTCAGTCTCAGGCTAGTTTTAGGTTTAACTAGGCACCAGTTCCAGCAGCGTTGGTCCTTGTCATTATAGTAAAATATGACAGCTTCATTTACACTGGATTATTAAGGTCTGGTCAGTCTGCTCCAGCAGATGATAACGCCACCATCTCATTGACAAGTTGAAGTGTTCAGGGAAAAACAGCTTTTCTATCCACCTCAACCTGTTGAGTTTCTTTCATTACAAAAAAAATTTAAACACAGCTGCATGAAAGGCGCTGTAACATTGAACTCACCCATTCTGGCCAGAACCAACAGGAAAGGGTCCATTCTCCAACAGGTGAAGTACGTAATAGATGTTGTAATGTAACCTGTAGTTGCAGGAAAAAGGGAGAATATCATGGACAGGCTAAGCAGAATGACAGCTGAACATAAAAACTGAGACTTGCAGGTCTGACCTGTTGCTAATCCGAATCCTGTTTCTCTCTAAAGCGAGCAGCATTGTGGCCATGTGGCTGAGGTACTCTGTGATGGCTGTTTGGGACATGCAGCCAGAGAGCAGACACACTAAGGCTTGCACATCGTCCACGTTTTCACTGAGGATCAGAATGACGGCCATGGCTGAAAACGGATTAGGACCCTAGAGATCAGACGCAGATTAAGCAAATTATGGACACAAAGTGAAGGTCTTTTGCTCCTGAAGTTGTTACCATGCATCTTTTCTATATTTCTATGTAACAGTCACACCTCAAAACCAAGGTGAAATAACTTCTGAATGTCAGGAATACGTAATCGGATGGAGGCTTCGGCCAGAGGGAAAAGTCGATGTTTCTTAACACACTCCAGAATGTCTTCTGGCCTCACACGCTCTCCAACCTTATGTCTGGCCATGACACTGCACAAAACACACACATTCAAAAAGGCGTTGAGAGTTCACACTTTTAAAAACTTGTTTATTAGGTAAACTGTCCAACGCTTAAACAGTTATATTTGTTTTTGTACCAAAGAAATGTAGACTTACAGAACAAGGTTTCTTATGCTGTGGTCTGCAGACCCTGGACGGGTTATTCCACTTTTACTCAAAGTGAGGAGGATTTCCTGAACCGTCTCCTTTTCTCTCATCATGTAACGGAAGTATTGCTTCTTGAAAGGCACAAACTGTAAAAGAAGAACACATTAGAATATTATTCATACTATTATTTACAATTGAAATATTTTAACACACACTTCCAAAATTTATAGCAGCTATTAGCTAACATCATTCCACATCTGTGTCATCTCCCGCACTTCACTTTTAACAAATGTGCATAAAATTGATGCAACTCTGATGAACCTTGGGGTCCTGAACGATGTTCCTCCAGCGATTGCAGACAAGGCTCACACTGCGATAGAGGTCCTGAGCCGGGACGAGACACAGTACTTGCCTCAGAACCTCCTCAGGAAGGTCATCTATGCAGCCCTGAGGTTGAAGCAACATGTTGCTGCTGCCCAAAAGTCCATAGTGTGAGTCAGGAAGGGGCTCCACTTCTTCCTCTTCACCGTTCATGCAGTATTCCTGAAATTGTTCATCATCCCCAAACATCTCAGCTGTCATTCCCTCCAGGTAATCCCTCTCTGGATCGGTCTTTTCTTTTTGCTCAGCTGCCATCTCAGCAGCTAAAAGACTACTGTCGTCAATCTCGTCCTCTTCCTCAGGTCCTGGTTCAGGCAGAGTTGCCAAAAGGCTATAGTCGTCATCATCCTCCTCGTCTTCTACAACTTCTGATCCTCCTTTAGGAAATGTGGAAGTGGAAGGCCTAGTGGGTTTGTGCGGACTAGAGCTGATGACTTTTGTGACAGAGAAGAAGTTGTAAATGGCCTTCTGATTTCCAGAGGGACTTCCTGGGGCAGATGCTCCTGGTAGAAAGATTGAAATACAAATATGATATTTGATCTCTGTTTTAAAGTGAGCCATTTGTAACAGGCATAGCCAGTCTCAGCTGGGAAATCAACACTAATTCTACTTGTAAAAAAAAACAACTATTTCTAAAGACCTCTGATGCTTAAAAACCTAAATGCATCTCTAATTATTTGTGTTCTCATAAGTACTGTAGGAATTGAAAACTATAAATCTTAGTGCGACATAAACATTAGACGTTATCCCTCAGTCCATCCTGATGCAAGCAAGCCAGAGTGCATTTCTACACTTGTGCTGTCACTCTCCTCGCTTTGTGCACAATCCATATTATACATTTTACTTTACTAGAAAGCTAACAGACGTTTACCGGGCCTCTGTCGCTTCGTGGGTGTCCTGGGGTAAAGCCCCCTGTTGGGGTCACGCTTTCCAAGGCTCTGATTGGATGTGTGGGGTTGGGTCAGAGCATCTGTGCCCCCAGAACATCGTCCCAGTCCATCACATTCCTCTGCATTTAAGTGTTTCCTCTTGGCTTTCCCTAGTGAACAGACAACACTTAGTAAAGGCATCATAACACTAATGAGAGCAAGTAGATTATCCCTAAAAAACACGAGCCGACTTTTAATTTAAACTGAGCAGCCAATGATTTACTGGGTGCTCAAAATAAGTCAATTTACAGACCAGTTTGTTTGTTAGATGTTTGTTTGCTTTTCTGTATTAACCTTAATACAGTGTAATAGGTTTGCATGGAAATACTGCAGACGATTTTAAGAAATGTGATAAACATTAGGACCTAAATATTTCAGTCTTCTGATGTAAACAAAGTAACAAAGTAATGTATAATGAAAACATTCACGCCATGGTTTGCTGCTGTAAAAACATCCTGAATGTTGTTTGAGGCAACCCACCTTTAACAGCCACTTCCATCTTTGTAAACAGCACATTTAATAACAAATCTCCATAACGTTACAATAAAATTATGCCTACAACAATTTATAATCTCAGCTGCAGAAAAGTAACCAATTCGACACTTTAATTTCGCAGCTTCAGCAGTTAGCTAGTTCAACGTAAAAGCTAGCAAACAATCTCTTCTAGCTTAATTATGTCTACATAGAAACCTTGTCCATTATAGTGCTTACAGAAACCGTTTACTCATAACTCACGTTTACCAAACACGTTGTTACTGAAAGACTGCCTAAACGTTCATTATTACACGCTTCAATCAAACTGGGAAACTTTCTGTTTCCCAGTTTCTCCCAGTTTGAAGATGCCCTCACATGATTGGTCAGTTGTCTCTTCTTCTAATGTTATTCGCTGTTCTACAAACTGCTTGAAATGCGTTACACCGCCCTCTACTGGAGACAAAAGGGATTCTCCGAGTCAGATGCTCCAAATAAAACACACCCAATCACTTTAGTTTAAACACAGATGTTGTCTGTGTTTAAACTGTAAAGTGCAAATGATATAATTTATTGATTTATAAGGTAAACTCCAATTTACATTCATTTCCCTGACTGTGAATTATGTGCATGCTGAGTGGGATACTGTTTGTAATTAACAATTAAGATGTTCATTGTATCAAAAATTATCAAACAGGTTTGTAATTTAGACTTATTAATAATAATAGTCTGGACAGTAACGTCATTCTCTGGTCAACAGTATACATCACAGTTTAAAAAAAAAAAAAAGAAGCTTGAATACTAATTGGTCAGACGACTAAAATTGCATCCACATTGTTACAATTCATCCCATATGCCTCTGAAGTTGCCACTAAAGCCTTTTTTTGTATGTTTTAATTTATTAAGTATTGTAATGTTTGACAGTAATTTATTGCCCATGTTGTATCCGCTGCATAAGGATAACATTTTATCCAAGATCAATGATGTCCAATTTCGGTTAGCACCCCTTCCCTTTAAACACTGATACCTTCAACACAGGACAACCTAAAAATACCTTCCAATCTTTACATGAGAAACTATGCATATAAACCTTTCAATTGTTCTTTTAAACTTTTTATTCCCTCTGTTTATTTTAATAAGTCAATAAACAAAGGCACATATTCCATTGCAAGCAAAGGCAGCGTCACATCTATTCATTGGTCAGTAATGTCTGTTATTAGGATAAGTACAAAACCAATATTCAGTTAATTTCACCATAACATGGTAGGCAACACAACACAGTACCTTAACTGATCCCCCGCACAGTTAACTTTGTTAATACATCATTCAGATTTATTACAGTCATTCCAACTAATGTAGCCACTAATGGCTCATCACTACAAACCAGCTTTCTTTAAGTGTTAGCATTTGTCCAGGAATGTTTTATGATTACGTCATAAAACTTTGAGTTTAATTTCTGTGAATTATAAAAAGCAAGAAATTATTGGCACTGAAGGAATGCAGGACTAAAGCCTAAAAAAACTGCCTGAAAATCATCAGAAAAACATTTAGGCCTCAAGGGGAATGTTAGCATGCCCACACTGAGAGCAGCAACTGGTAACTATAATGTAGTAAAATCAGAGCTCTTGGGGTTCTTCTTAAATCATTCAAGCATTTGACTTCCAACCTCCGACCTGGACTTGAGCAAACACACTTTTTCTAAATGCCATCAAATTCTCCTCAAACAACTTCTTGTACAAATTTGTAAAACCCGATTTTCATTAGCCCTGCGTAACAGTAAAGAATGTCTCTTCCTCTTGTTGTCTCAGTGTGAACGGGTTCCTTCACTGCTTCAGGACTGGCAGCTCTCTCGGCTTAAAGAAGGCTTGAGTCATCCCCAAAGCAAAGATGTAAACTTTAGAGTCCACCACTATTTTTTCTTTCTGCAGCAAATCTGTGGAATAAGATGCATCAAATGTTTAGAAAGTGGACCAACATAGCAGTGTCAATATGAGGAAAAAAGCTAAACGCTCACCATCAACTTTTCTCTGGAATTCATCGAGTGGTAAAAGAATAACTTCAACAAACTCTGAAAAAGGGAGATTAAGATCTTTGTGATGATTTATGTTGGGAGAGAAGACCATTTCTCAAAAGGAAGGATACATAACTCACCTCCATCACCTGTGAAAGAGAAGAAAAGAGCAGGATTATTTAACCATCTTTTTACATGTGACTGTCAAATGTATTCAGAACAAAGTTGGCAAATTTTGGAGCATAACCTTTCAAAGTGAACCTAACTTGACCTTCATTTAACTTATGACAGGTATTTGTGTCAGTATTTATTATACAACATGCTGTTCTATGAAAGAACAAAAAACAAATGGAAAAAAAGTGTCTGAATCAACCACAACATGTTCTGGTTAAATGACGATTTGTATTTAACCTCACACATAAGTCATTCAGACATTTTATGTTGTGGTTTACCCACCACTGTTGTTAGCAATGAAATAAAAAAAGAAAATGATTACGTGATTCTATTAAATGTCACACATTTAGGATGTAATATCAATGAAACATGAACCTTTTGTTTTCTGAAATTTGATCCTAAACTTGTTTACCTCTAATGACATTCAGCCTTTTCTCGTGCCTCCAGAGATTTTTTCAAAGTCTCAAAGAATTTTATGATCATTAAACTTCCCACAGTTTTTGCAGTTGTTCATAAAAAATTGTTCTCCTTAAAGATGCATTTCGTAACTTTTCTGACCTTAACGCTTGTTCGATGACACAGTGACATCTATCGTGTGCATTTCGAGAGCCGATTCTACGCAGCAGCATCCCGAGACAGAGAAACCGCAACATACAACTTTTACATTCGGGACGCGACGTGATGTTGCAGCAGAGTTTTGCTTTTGCGGTGTAACAAGGAACTGGCTGTTTTGAACACGCACACAACATCTAGTCAGTAAGTTGGAAAACCAGGAATGATGCTGATTATTGAAAGTTTATGGTGTAAAACAGCAGTTAGTCAATGAATTGACACTGTATTCTCACCAAGCTGTTGTGTCGGGTTAATGTTCTCCACGTCGTCGCCGTTGATGTTGACCAGCACAATCTGAGTGGTGCAGTTAGACAGGCCAGGGTCCAGACAGGTCACTGCAATCCCAACATTTATGTTACCAACAACACACAAAATCTTTCAAACTATCTTTTAAAGATAAACATGAGTATGGTACCTCTTTTCACACCACTGACCTCTGAACCTCTTTCAAGAGATTAGATAAAGCTAAGAGTGGCGGTTAATTCAATCAAATATACAGTCCAGTGTGTCGGTGTGTAATTATACCTGGCGTGACTCCTACTACTTCGCCTTTGTAACCTGTTTCTTCTTTCAACTCCCTCAGAGCAGCCACCTCTGCAGTTTCCCCTTCATCAATCAATCCTGAACACAGCAGAACCAGAAGCAATAATCTCCACTAAACAATAAACGATTAAAACTTCTTATTTCTGGTCTGTGATCCACAGATCTTTGTAATGTGGAAGGTGATTCCATGAGAGGAAGTGCAGGAAAAACTTTTTGTTCAATGTTCCTCATAAGTACCTGCAGGAAACTCCAGAGTGAAGCATCCCAGGGGAGGACGGAACTGCTTCACCATCACGACGCAGTCTTTGTGGAGGGTCCGTTTCAGAAGGGCGACAATTCCCACACCTACAGACAGTCTAAGTTAATGGCCCGAACAGCTCTGGGACATGAACAACGGATAAAAAAACCCAAAACAATGTGTTTACCGTCAGCATCTGTGTTGGCCCGTCTTGTTGTCCGCTTCACAGACTCCCAGGTTCTTGTGGATGAAAAAGAGTAAGACGAATGTAAAGGGACTTTTTTTTTTTTTTTTTTGGTTTTGTTAAGGAAAGGTCAGTGACAGATTGTGCAGCACCTGGTGTTTCCAGCCGGATCTACATACGTGGTCTTTTCCAGTTTCACCCATTTCCCAGCTGCCATGAGCTGGAGCACAAAAAGCATATAATAAAAACTTTGCATTGAACAAACTCATTTACAGATGACTGTGTATTTAAAAAAAAAAAGAAAAAAAAAAAAGGGGGGGGGGGATGAAAAGCATACATGGAAGGCTATATAGTCTTAAATGAGTATATTTGATGATGAAAAAAAACCTATACATTTTTTTTGAGAAAACATCAGTCAGTGGAAGTTTTTGACTTTAATTTCTGTTTGGGTTATTGTTACCACTGAGTATACCTGTGTGTATTACACAAGTCTTTTTCCTTTATCAAATAGAAGGAATCTTTGCATCCCTACAATCTTAACATTCTCGGTATGTGCCCACATTTATACACATGTAATGTTATATAAACAGTTTCCTTTTTTCCTGAATATTTCCAGAATGGAGACTTGAAATGTTTGCAGAAGATATTCAGACTTGCTCAGGTCCAAGTGGCGCCCAGATTTTGAGTCATCCCACAAATCTTTGCCTGAAAGGCTGAGTCATTTATGCCAAATCCGTTGAGGTGTTTATTAAAGGTCATGCTCACAAGCCAAGTTCCTCCCCTTGCATCCCCTCACCCTCATTTGTTTAACTGGATATGTGTGGAGTTTAATTAATCATCCACATATAATTGGAAAAAAAAAAAAAAAAAAAAAACTACATAAACAAAACAATGAAAAGATAATTGCTTTGTGTTGTGGTACAACTGCTTGATTAAAAACTTAACTTTTCAGAATTGGCCTCAATCAAATCTTTATAGAAAGTAACATTGCATTGAAAGGAGTATGTCAGAGAGCACTGCTTGCAACACTATCAAATTAACCCTGCAGTTTATTATAGATGGGGGTTTGCATCTTGTCCAGCATGATACAAAAACCCAACAAGACAGTTAATACTAAACACAGTTTTGCTTATTTAACTCTCGTCTTGGAGGAAAGATTTTATGTCATTTACACACGATGGAACCAAACTGTGAAGTTTTTGTCCCCAGCCCCTTCCAAACCAAACATTAATAGACTAGAAATTAACATTAGGTCGGTTGAAAATCAAAATAATCATAATAATAATTAATATTCCCAAGGTGTAGCTAGTAATATAGTAAGTAATGTAAAAAAAAAAAAAAAAAAAAATTACAATCACGAACCTCTTCGTTCACTATGTGTGGAGTTGTGGTCACTTTAGGTTCCTCAGGATTACTCATTTTTACTGGTTCAACTAAAAATGAAGGAAAGCGGAAAAGGCTTTTTAAAACACACACTGTAACCTGCGTGAGTTCAGATCATAATTTAAGATGATTTAAGCTCTTAGCAACATTTTTTACATAGAAAAAGATTAGACTTTTCTGATCCTGAGTTGCTCAATTAGCTGCAACAAAAAAATCTTCATGTCAGTACAGCTCTCTGCTTTCTGTTTCTATATTAAGATATTAGTAAATGAATACTGAGTAGTTAGAAATCCAACAAAAGGGTTGGATAATGCATTTGAAACTTGACGCTATCTTGTATAATTTCCCTAAAGTTAACTCACGTGAAATCCCAGCCGTGTGTAAGTGGTAGCAAAAGGAGTGAGTCCAACAAAGGGGAAAAGTGAGGAGTCACTCTGTTTCCACTTCCTGGTGTAGCAAACGTCACCAAAATACATATGTCTATATATTTTATCTTCTTGTCAAGTAAGAGAAGAAGATTACGAATACTAATTATATCTGAATTTATAACAAATATTGTAAGAGAACTTTAATCTAATGTGGAACACATTAATGTTTAGATATACTGCAATGTTTACTTTAACTTTTATTCCGTTTAGAATAGATTTACAGTAAATCTATTACTATATTTACCTAAATCCAGGTAAAATTAGTTATTTTTTATATATTTTCTTTTCAATCATAGCGTAAGTCAGATCAGTAATACAATATTTGCCACAATCTCTTGCGAATAAAAACGGCCTGTAGCTAAATATGAGTGAATGCTTATATTAATAAACGATCTATGTCCCAAGAACCATTTGTTCATCTCGCCAATGTGCACCTCATAAATGCTTCCGTCTCTAAATATATAAATAAAGGTTCTTGCTCAAATTTTGTTGAATGCCATTGCGTTTTATGTATTACAACTGCATCAATAAAAAAAAGTGACATTTCATGATCAGCAAGAAGGATAGATAAGTTTTCTTTTTTTTAAATTTGCTGCATGAAAATTTGGTTATCAGATTCGGATGATATTTACTGATGGACACGCTTCCTTTCCGGATATTGCAGCATGAAGAAGGAGCAAGTTGTCAATTGTCAGTTCTCGGTTTGGTATCCTATTTTCAAGAAACACACGATTAAAAGGTAGGCAGCTGCTGTTTATAGAGCAAGTATAAGAAAGTCTGTTCATCATTGTTACTCTAAAGCATAGCCCTGTTAGCAGTTAGCTTCCAGGAAAACGCACAAAGCTGCGGTCTCTCTTCTCACACTTAAGTGTTTACGTGATAATTTGTTAAACTCTCGTCAAGAGGAGCTTCCTTTAACCTATTTCTTTCTGCATTGCTGTTGTGTTTTGTTAGGCTTCACTTACACTCTTTTTTTTTTTTTTTTAAGTGATATTGTTTGTCCTGTTTTCCAGTCTGATTCTTCCATTGCCTCAAAATGTAATAGACTATTTATTGGACGATGGGACACTGGTAGTCTCTGGGAGGTAGGAAAGACATACAAACACACTCTGACATTTATTTATTGTAAACTTCTCCTATTTGGATTTGGTAAAATCTCAAGTTGTGACATAAGTTGGCTGTGTTTTTATTTGAGGTCCATGTTCTTCTTAATTTAATAGTTTGTATAATAATGCCTATAAATATTTAATTATTTACATACTAACTCAACCAGTAAATCCGTTTAAAATATTTAATTTATATACACCTCCTTTCCTTTGCACATTTAACAGTGCCTCTAAAAGATTTAGATTAAGATTTGTCCTTCTTCTTTTCCTTCAGTGACCACAACACACAACCAGTCCACAACATCAGTTCGGAGGCAGAAGAAGATGTTCAGGTTAGATAACACTTTGCAGTTTGTAAAATAGTTACCAGTCCTACATTTTAAACATATTTAAAAAGAAACAAGTTCTTGGTCCTCACATTTTTTGTAAAGATGTTTTGATGATCGTTAAATGGTCTATGATAGAGCTTTAATATATTTTTAGCCAAGACAGCCACTCAGAACAAGGTAATCTGGTGTATGTCAAGCCAAAAGATTAGTGTGAAATTCTTTTTCTTTTTGTTGTTGTTGTTCCATTTTTTTCTTTTTGTTATGACCATATAAGTAAAGGTCTAAAAAGCATTTTTAAGAAAAGCATTAGTGTACTGTGGAAAAATATTAACATAAGAATGAACTTCTATAATTTGTTTATTTAGAAATGTCGGCCACAATGTTAGGTTCCTTTTAATACTGTAATTTGAAATAAATCATTATATTGATATAAAATCAAATGCTTTGTTTTAAGTATTATAATCATATTTAAATTTGCTATTTTAAAATTACTGAATGAATACATGAATAAATCAATGCGGTTATCAGAACTGGTTTGTTTCCTGTTGACTTTTACCAACAATTGTTTGGTTTCTTTATTTCCCTCTAGTGGTCAGATGATGAGACAACAACTACAGTCACTGTAAGTACATTAAGTTCTCCAAATTTTCTGCCTTTGTAAGGACCTTCATACAAAATTGTCAGGGGCCCTATGGTTAACTGTACAGCATCTGCAAATGCCTGTTTTTCTTGTGTATTTCTGAGCGCTACCAGAGGCGTAATGAGTTAAAAACAACTGTGCAGGCAGTTGTTGTGCTGCAGCAGGCAGGGTGTTGTTGCAAATACAAGCATGCAGCTATGATGCAGCATGACAAAACAGCATAGATAATGTATCTTCTTTCTGGTGAGAAGCTTTCGGCACATTTCCCACATTCAGTCAATCTGGTCTTATGAAGATGCACTTATGACCCCGCCTGCTTCTCCGCACACTAGCCGAGCATAGTACCCACTATCGGACCTCAGCTAACAATATTATTGCATTTTTGCATGAATTCTCCCATGTCTATTTGATTCGTTAAGATGACATGTGATGTCCTGACGTGACTTTGTGTCTTCCAGGCTCCTGAGTTCCCAGAATTCACCTCTACAGTGCTGGAAGCTATAAACGCCCTTGGTGGACAAGTTTTCCCAAAACTCAACTGGAGTGCTCCACAGGTAAAATTTTACCTTATATTATTACCTTTTTACTTTATTACCATATTGCCTTATGAAAAATGAAAACATAACGCTGAGAGTTTCATTGATTGAAAAGAGTGTGTCAGAGTCATTTAGTTTTTATTTATAACATAAGTAAAGTATTTGCTCACTAAAAGCTTCCTGCAGCTCTGTATTTTCTAAGCTTCTTCCTGCACAAAGCCAACACTAAAGGGTTAAAGCATAACTCAATAATCATTTGTTTTTTGTGTGTATGTGTGTTTGCCTCTCAGGATGCAAATTGGATTGCTCTGAACAGCTCTCTGCAGTGCTGCAGCCTCAGTGATATATTTCTGCTCTTCAAAAGCTCTGACTTCATCACCCACGATCTCACACAGCCGTAAGCCCTGCTCTCTATCAAACGACACCATGCCACATATCAATACCCACGCTGAGGTGGGGTTTTTTTGCATTTAGATGAAGCTTGTATTGAAGAGAGGAGGAAAAAAAAAACAGTTGTTGGGTGTGCGGGCTGATTTTTATCAGCAGTAAAACACAAGCAGCAGATGGAGAAAGTGCTGCGATGGAGATTTATTTACTGCTGTGTTTTAAGCAAATTCGTTTATATGTGAATGTGTGTTGATAAAGCCTTGGAATTTTTTTGTTCGCTACACAAAGAATCTATTTAACCTCCTTAAAATCCTACTACATTCACCTAAAAAGTATTTTACAGGACTGCTTTTACTTAACCCTTTCTAATGTAAAAGATGTTTTTGTTGCAAATCATCTGCTAATGGAGTGCAGAATGGCTTAAAATGTAAACTGCGTTTGCGACTGGTTGGAAATAAATTTTAAGAGAATTTACAATTACAATTGTAGTTTGGAATTGTACAAATTATTCCGATCTTGAGAATCTCAGCTTTTTAGTGGAGTATAACATGTGTCACTTCCTGCTAGGCAGCCTGAGGAAATTACATAATTAGTTGTCATGTCCAACCAAATATGACATCTGATACCAAAGGTTTAATCGTTTTGCAAGCAACACATTAAGGTGAATACTCCTCTCATGTCTTTGTTATATTACAGAATAATGTGATGGCGATTAACTTCTTTGTTTTGGGATCATTTCATGTGCAGATTCCTTCAGTGCAGTGACCAGGACTCCCCAGATCCAGTCATCAATTATGAGGTATTTTATCTTTTATGTTACATTTAACACAAGATATAGCTATTTTATTTTTTATTTCTTTTTTGATATAAAAATAAAAGTGAGCGCCTATTGAACCTTGTTCACCATTTATGTAATTTAGGGGCTGTATGGTGGTGTAGTGCCAAAGACATGCAT
Source organism: Telmatherina bonti (assembly GCF_933228915.1). Taxonomy (NCBI): domain Eukaryota; kingdom Metazoa; phylum Chordata; class Actinopteri; order Atheriniformes; family Telmatherinidae; genus Telmatherina; species Telmatherina bonti. The sequence goes on along the minus strand of NC_136632.1, from coordinate 17,948,112 downwards.
ATTGGTTAATCTACTGTACATTGTCCCTTGGAGAGAGTGTGTGTGTGTGTTTAAATGGTTGTTTGTCTCTCCTGTGATAAACAGGTGACCTGTCCGTTTTCCTGCGACCCTGAATTAGACTAAGGGTTAAGAAAATGGATGGGTTATGTAATTTATTTGACAGGGACATTGCATTTGGACATAGTCACACAAATTTGGAGCTGACGCCATGTTTGTGGCCAGAGCGAATTCTCAACCCTTGTCCCTGGTTGGGCCTCTTCACTCTACAAAATGATACCTTAGAAAACATATATTAGACTCACATATTCCCATAATATAAAATCACTAATTCATTCCAAAACTTATATAAAACTCTCCTATACACATAATGTAGAAATCTATACTTCATTCAGAGCTATTTATTGGGTACACCTTTGGCTTAATCTTTGGCTTAAACCTTTAAACCTTCACCTCTGGGCTTAAAGGTTTTAAACTCGGAAATACTGTCTTGAGTTCCATCTGTAACGAATTCCTCACGGCTCTGTACTTTTGTAAGAAAAGGCGGACTGCCCAAATGAAGTTCTGCAGTGTGAAAGCTCTCGGTTCATAGAAACTGGTGACGTTTGTTCCTTCCCATGGTAGAGCCACTAAAGGGAGTTAGGTGGTAGTTGCCCCTTTTCTTTGAGGATCAAGAAGTGGATATCTCGCCCTTCAAGGAGGGTGATAGGGACCGTTTATATGCGTAGATAACCCCTGCTCCTGGATGTGTTAAAATGACTTACTCCTGGAAGAATGAGGGCAAATAATAAAAGATTTAGATTGGGCAGTAGTTTCTATTTTACAGCAGTCCATTTTAACAATGCTTGATAGCCCATTGGAATAGTTGCTAATATTTCACTTATTTCTTTTTATTTAGCTGTGTGTAATATTTTGTTTGAGTTTGTGAAGTATTGAAAGCCCAAAGAATAATTTGCCTCCATTTCTTGTACAAAATTCACTTGGAACTGTTACTTTATATGCAGCTCCTGCTTGGTACATGAAAAAAATGTTTTAAAACCCTTTCAGCTCAGGTTGTTAAGACCTTCTTTCTGTTTTACACTACAAAAAGCAATAGCAAAATATTATGATGAAGTACGTTAAAGATGGCCAAATTAATTTGAATTAACAAGAACAAGAAGCCAAACAAACTAAAAATCCACACTTTTAAAGACAAAATGTGCAGAAAAAGCATTGTTTTTTCTTCAGGGTTTTGAAAGTTCTGTTGAATTTTGCATCTTAAAACATCTTTTTAATGAGCCTCAATAATAAGCTATGAGAAAACAAAATATTTTTAAGTGAAGCACAGTTTAAATTGGAAAAACATTTTATTTAAACAAGTGAAGATGATCTGTGGTAATTTTGTGCCATTTTGTCTCCCAAAAACACAATTAAGTTCATGTTTAATCTTCCAAGGGAATGTAAATGTTGGCAGAAATCACAGGAAGAACAAATTTCAGAAACTGTAACTGCTTAGTATATTTTAAGGACTCAATAAATGGCACCAGAATCGCTGCATCTACTTAAAATCGCACTCAAATGTAGGTGTATGCACTCTTCTGTCCTCAGCTGGTCCTGAGAAAGTGGAGTGAGCTGATTCCTGGTGGCGAGTTTCGCTGCTTCGTCAAAGAAAACAAGCTAATCGGTAAGAAACTTTAAAAATTGGTGTAATTAAAGCAAAATAAAATCTTCTTTCATTTCAGCCACATTTGGAATCGAGAGTCATCAAGCTGATAAAAAGTGACATCATTAGAGCTTGAACACCCAAACCATGCCTCTCCTCAGCGGGCTGATTTAGAAGCAATTAGAGCATTTAATTTGATGGCTTATCTGTGTTATCTTGCAGCCATCTCCCAGAGAGATTACACGCAGTATTACCAACACATCCTGAAGCAAGAGGAGCAGATCTGTCAGGCTATACAGGAGTTCTTCTCCCAGCACATCCAGTACAACTTCCTGGATGAAGACTGTGAGCATCAGATTTTTGTTTACTCTTTGCTTTCAGCGCAGAAAGTCATTAAATATTTACTTTTTAAAAAACGAGTTAATCAAGTCTGAATAAATACGGAGCGAGAGTAATGTGTTTGTGTTTTGGCTCTATTGGGGTTTTAATATTTAATCTCTGCTAATGTTGAAAGCTTCTAAAAGTTTAGAAGAGATGCGCAGGGAAATGAAGGATGTTTTTTTTTTTCCTTCTTTCAGTCGTGTTTGACGTCTACAGAGACAGTCAGGTAAACTCACCGCTGAATTTCTATTTGCTGAGGTTAAAGATGACCTTGCTCTGTGTTTTTACATGTCATGAGGGTACCAATGTTTTGCAGGGCAGGGTGTGGCTCATTGACCTGAACCCCTTTGGAGAGGTGACGGATTCGCTGCTGTTCAGCTGGGACGAGCTTCTGTCTGGTGGAGAAATTGCCCAGCAGCAGCAGGTCGGCAAACACATTTATTTGCTTTGCTTGTATTGTTTTTCTTTTTTTTTTTTCTTTTTCTTTTTTTTTTGCTGAAGCCTGGTGAAGGCTCACATGGTCTCTGTGCCTCTGCAGGAGACCCCAGCGTTCAGATACACAACCAGCGAGGTGACGGTGCAGCCCAGTCCCTGCCTGAACTACAGGATTCCACGGGATTTTGTCGACCTCTCCACCGGAGAAGACGCCTACAAACTTATTGACTTCCTCAAACTGGTTCGTGCTTTAAGATACAGTCTAATCTCAGTGTGGTTTTCAGATCCCGTTTGCCAGCCGTGATGCAAACAACCAGTCAAGTTAACTTATGTACCCAAGCCGGCCACAACATTATAATCCCATTATAATAATAATTATAATTATATATTATTAATAATTATATATTATTATTATTTCATAATTATTATTTTGGTGCAGTGTAATTTTTATATTATATATTATTAATAATTATAATCCCATGCTGTTTATTAATTGCCCCCTTCTTGTGTGTACAGATGACACACATTCAGTCATTTTATTTGCAATGTCTTTTATCTATGAGCAGCCTTTAACTGCAGTACCTTTAAATGCAGTACCTTGTTATTTTCTCTCGTCGTGTCAATCCTCATCTGAGGTTTTATTTACTAAATTCAGTCCTAATGAGAGGCAGATTGAATAGAATCAGATGTGTTGAACGTTGTATGGCTATGACTTTATGTGCCAGGTGTGCATCACTAATATGAAAACAAAATGATACAAGACCACAGAGTGAACAGGCAGAGCTTCATTCTGACAATCTGTGTCAGTATGCAGTCTTATCAGTGTTATTGATCAGCTTCACAAAGTCAGGAAAGGAGGAACCGCATGAGTGTGCGAAGCACAACAAAGTAAACGTAGATAACAAAGAATAATGTAATCTGTCTTAATTCAGTTGAAGGCCCTTACTAGACCAGATAAGTTGGTTAAAAAAAACACAAGCAAACTGTCGTTTGGTGAAAGATAACAGCTCAAAACATATTTCCCACCCTCTTTCACCAGTAACTGCGTTGTATCAAAAGAAGCTCAGGGACTGTGAATGTTGTCTGTTGTGCTGAATTGTTCAGAAATGTTTGCAGCAGTTTTTTCTTGTTTTCTTGTCTCATCATCAGAATTTGGAGCATCCCAATCAAGCTCATCAGTCTGAGCAATCAAATTAAAAACAAAACTCTATTGCTGGGCTTTTAAAAACAGCTAGCCGTCTAGCTTTCCTTGTAGCTGAAGAAAGTGTCGCCGTCCACCAGAGTGGATGCAGATTTGTGGGGTTTTAGAATTGTTCCTGCGTCTCATTCTGATCCTCTCAAGTAGTTTTCTGTTGTCATTTATCGAGATGATGCACGCAAAAGGATTTTGATGTTTCAGTTTGCAGACATCTTCACAGATGAAGACCTGATCTTACCAGGGGTGTAAATGACACATTTTGACCACAATGCAGTGTGATTTTAGTGTAAATTCTGACACAGTAGGATTTCCGTTTTGATTTTAATCTGATACAGGTGTTTGTGATTGATATGAGACGTCACAGATATTTCCATTTATGTCAAAACACATGTAATAGAATAGAATAAAATAGAATAGCATAGAATGTCATTATTGTCACTGTACACATGTACAGTGAGATTAAAACAGTCACAGTGCACAGAGCACTAAAAAAGATATATAAAACATGTAAAAAGTTCTTACAATATAAACATAGAGGTAAGGTGTGCACATAATATAAATGATCATTTATATTTATATTATAATAAATAATTAATAAATGTTTGGGTTTTTTTGTTTTTTTTAAATAGACTGTGCAGCATTTTTCAAGCTGAACTTTAAAACGTTTGTATGTTGTAAAGAAAAGTAAAATTTAGTCAAAGGTACACACCACCATATTTTCCTCATCAAAATGAGAACTTTTGGGCAAGTGATTTGATCAATTTTATTCATTTTTTTTATTTAGGTTTTGATTTTTGTTGAAGTTGATTCTTTTGGTTTGTGAATCATCGAACTGATGCATTGCTGTATTTTTACACCCTTACTCTGAAGATTTCATGCTATTCTGTCACTTTCTTCTCTTTTCACAGAAGAAAAGCCAACAGGAAGAATCTGAGGAGGAAGAGGAGGAGAATGCTCCACAGTGACATCCGGGTCATAAGCACTTCATATAATGTCCATGTGAAGTGACTCTTCCCCTTCTGTCTTGTAGCTTCTTCTTCTTCCCTTGCTGTTTGCGTCCCACTGTCCTCTGAACAGAACATAGTGTCCAAGCTTTCTAAAGTGACTCATGCTGGTCTGATAGAACATGTTAAATTAGTGGATCATGTTAATAGCTGCTTAAGGATTGATTTTTCACTCGAGTGAAAAAAGCCTCTGCAGTGTTGATTGGTTTTGGTTTTCTGTGCATGAGAGAAATGTGTCATCCCAGTTTGACAGGGAGTGTATTCATCCCAGTTTGACAGGGAGTGTATTCACCACTACTGTAAAGATTGTCTGATTTATACTTTGAAACACATTTTTATTAAAGTTTATATGTCTGTATTGATGCCTGAAAACTGTCTGTGGATTTAAAGTAAACTGGACATCACACACACGTCTGTGTTGGGTTTATGTGTTTTTCAGGCTGACTGGCGTCTCAGATTAACTCTGAACTGGAACCCTTCGTCACTGAATCACCTTTCATTTTTTCTGCTTCTCCATCTCTTCCTGCCAATTTCCTCTGAACAGTTTGGACACACTCATTGCTCCCAGATGCTCTTGCCGCTCTTTTTAAGTCCAGATTTTTTTCTTTTTTTTTCTTTCCCATAATGCATCCTGCTGTAGACTCCCAAAAAACACAATTAAACTTCTTGTCATATATTGACCTGCTGTCAGTCTGGCGGGAGCAGTAAACCAGCACATTAGAAATCGATCGTGCTTTTATGCAACAGTTCTCATTACGCTGGAAGCTAAATGAGCTGTGCATGCACGACACAGGGCACTTCATTTGGGGTTGGTGTTCTTTTATTTTTCTTTCCTCACTGAATTGATGGAGCAATTACAGGGAAAAGGAAATAGTGAGTGTGTTTAGAGTTACAGCTCCCCGGGTGCGCCACTGTGGATGGGAAACGGTGTGTGAGGCACAAATTATATGAATGTTTCTTGTTAATCGTCATAAAAATGAAAGCTGTCTGCAGATGTACCATCCAAACGTGGAGGACACATCCTGGTTTGATTTGCATGGCAGGATGAGCCTCATGAAATCTGTTTTTATACAAGCCAATCATCTTTTATCTTCCTTTCTGCAGTAGTAATAGGAAAATACAAAGTTTAGCCAATTATGATCTCAGATTTGTTTTCTAAGTCCCTCCTGAGCTTACATGTTAACTACCATGCTGTAATGAATGTTGTATGTCGTAGCAGTGTGTGCCTCTGGCTGGGCCATTCCTCTTACATGTGGGTGTATGGTCATTTCTGCAGTGGGCTGCCTTGGTTTGCATCTCTGTTATGGCTGCAGTGTGATCCATGGAGGTGGTGTGATTGCATTTACACAATCATAACCATTAAAAACACATCTCTGTTGCACTCGCACACATTCTCATTCACAACATTTACAGTGTTATCCTACAGGATTAATCACCAATAGCTGCAGTTATGTTTTCATACTGATATTGTTTGTGTTTCTTAGATTGTTTTGCTTTGGGTGCTCCTGATGATCCCCTACTTTTCTTGCAGGATTGGTAGAATTTTTTATGTCAAGTTTCTTCACAGATGCAACAGCTGGTTGTCTGGTTTTTCTGTTTGTGTTTGGATTGCACAGTTGCTGCTGTTATTTTCTGTCTTTTTACGTTGTTGTCTTACTTTCCTTCTTTTCACTTCCCTTTTTTATTTGTTCACTCTCCCTTTTTTATGTCCCATGTCCAGAATAATATGTAATTCAGCAATATCTCAATAAAAAAAAAAAACAAGAGAGAATAATACTTAAGTATGAAGGAGAATCTTACAGTATAGCCACAAAGCTTAATGACATTTATATCGACTAAGCTCTTGGACCGTTGGAAAGCCTGCATATTTCCCTTATAAATGGTGCCACATTTGTGAGGAAAATGCATTTGATGGATGAGAAGGAGAACTGAGTATAACTCAGTAAAACTAGACACATCTTTCCTGCAAATGCCAGACAGCTTATTCTGCTATTGGCTTCTGTTTGTTGTTGCTTATTTGATCAGGCGATTGAAGTTTTGACATTTTATTCATGTAATAAACATTAATCTCAGACAGAAGCATGTAGAATGACTATGGACACAACAGCTCTGCACCTCCTTCTCATGCTGGTCACCCAGTGCTGAGGGATGTTATCCCATTCTTTAACCAGTATTTGCTGCAGTTCAATATGTGTAATTGTGCTGGTTTCCTATTTAAAAGGCAAATAAACAGGCTTGTTGTGGCTTTTCAGTTTGCAGCTTTGAGACATTTTCACATCTAAAAGCTGACACCAAGATCCTGACTGAAACTAATGTTTTGTTTCACACATTTTATCCAGATTATTCTGCATTTGCCGTTACAACACATATGCAATGACACAAAAGTGTTACTTGATGCCTCTGTGATTTGCGCTCCTAGATGTTGACAGTTTTATGGAAGAGAGCAAGTTTGCAGGTTGTCTGCTACCACTTTAATTACTGGAGCGAATTGACAGAACAGATTCATTTAGTTGCAGAAACAATTTCAGGCTTTGCAGTACTCAAAGCTATAGTTTGATTTAGCAAATGAACATCCTCTTTGTACATGTACATGTACCACTGCAAACAAAGATGCAAAGACTGTAAATCATCCTGCAGTCTTCGGCAACTCTATAAGGATATAACTCCTCCATGAGTTGGAGTGTATGACAGAAAATTAATCTAGCTGAAGTACACTCGCAAATAAATTTCTTCTCTTTGGTTATGGTGATAACACATTCCTGAATAAGAGGTGATTCAATTAAAATGAATACAGACTGTAAAGATTAAAGACTTGGCCCATTCCTGAAGCCTCTCTATGTCTTTGCTTTCTTTGGAGTTTTGGGTCATTTTGATAACTCTTATGAGTACTCTAGCAGATCCCCTGTAAAACTGCAGTAATGTGGAACATAGCCTGTTTGACAGCATTTCAGGAGCAAAAACACCAGACTCATGTTAGACCAAAGACAGCCTGTGGTGCTGAATGATTTAGATATGATTTTTCTTTCAGTTTGCACACTTTTAATTGCTGAGAGTTGCCATAAGATTTGCAACGTGCATCTCAAAAGTCCAATCTGCTGTGGATTTAAGATTACTGTGTGCAAAATGGTTTCATCTTTTGATGTGAGACGAAATATGGATGTCAGTTTGCTCACAGAAAGCAACAATCGAACTCCAAATGAAACATTGATTTGTTTGCTCCTCTTATTGGCAGATCCAACTGAATTATTTCTGTTTGGGTGATTGAAATCTATGTATATGCAAGCACTGCACTCCTTCATTTTAACCCTCTTTTTTATTTTTGTTGTTATTATACCATCCTCCATACCATTCTCTCCTTCTGCTTTGCAGGTAGGTAATCATCTTTTATTTGGTGGTGGTGGGATGATCAGACTTGCTGACTCAGGGGTGGGGGGTGTGAAATGGAAGGCGGGGTTTGGAGGAGGGGAGTTTTCCTTGGTTGCTGCTGAGGAAGAGCTGCAGTAGTTTGCAGCCAGAATACTCATGAGCATCTGAAGCTGCAACACACTGCCCTCCCCTTCACCACCTCCATCTCTCCATATCTGTCTCTCTACAGCGGCGCGCGCGCACACACACACACACACACACACACTAAAGTAACAAGGAAGTCACGTCAAGCGTGTTGTATGAGCAGTAACACGACCTCAGCTGACCTCAGCACCCTTGGCTCTCATTGTCCGGGGGGGGGGTCACTGATCCTCTAAATCTTTGTGTAATCCAGGTGTTCATGCAGGCCACGCCAACGCACGCGCAGCTGCAGCGAAGGGGTCCCAGACCGGTGTCGATGCCTCTGGGGACCGCAAATGGTGATGGAAGTGTGATGGCTGTTGTCAGGAAGTTGGCGCATTGCGAATTTACTGCCGCAGACACACACACACACACACACGCTGTCCGACAGGACACATGAGCAGCACCCCATTAGCTGCTTTAATGGCCATAATAACGTCACGTGCTCCAACACCAGTGGACAGTAAAAGTGTTTGTGGAGAAAATAATCTTGACAGAGAATAAGTTCCGAAAATGAAGTGAGTTCAAACCAGTTAACACTGTTTTGTAAATTGCAGGTGGCATCAGCTTTTTTTCCGTCTTAAAAATTGTTGTCAAGTTAAAATGTCGCACGCAGTCTAAACCGGAAATGGAGGGTAACTGACGTAAATATAAATGTAGGATTTAAACAGGGGCAGAAAATGGTAAATTGATACGTAAAGAAGTATTATTTTCCAACTTTCTTTTAAAAAATTTCCAGATTTGTTGAAAACCTACACATTACAATCAAATTTGACTGATGAATAACAGATCCTGGCTGTGTAAGGGAGAGCACCACCATCTGTAAATCAGTTCAATATGTTTGTCTTTGACTGTTCTCCTGTCAAGTACCAGTACATCTGTGACTCATGCACACCTGGCATGAACACACCTGGATTAAGATCCAAGATTTTAAGAAGAGGGGGTGGGGGCATTTTTAAAGGGGCACCTCCCACACATTTATCTGCTACTCATTCCCCTGAAGCACAATCCTTACAAGTTATAGCTGGTCAGAAAGATGACTAATCAAGGTTTCCCAACTACCACAACAACACCAGCAGGTGTTATTAAAGGATAGAAATACTAAACTAAAAACAAATGTCCTCACTTTTGGTTTAAATTGTATTTGATCATATAAACTAAATAAAGCATCTTAAAAGTAGCTAGGATCAGTCATTTTCTATTGTATACACTAAATTTAGCTTTGCCATCTGGTCGTTTATCCAATCTGCAAAATGATTCAGGACATTTTGATGATGATAATGATTATGATGACGACACAATTGATTTTCTGGCGTCAGTCATAGCAAATAGTTGCAGGTTATTCGTTTAGCCGGCTTTGCATTTTGAAAGGACAGGTAAATGGGTGATAATCTCCTCGTGAACTTTACAGCTGCCGTCCAGACGGACAGAGAAGGATGAGAGAGAGAGAGAGAGGGAGGAGGGAGGAGCAGGGACACGGTAACCTGCAGAAGGACTCACATGGTCCTCTCTTCATCGGAGCTCAGACCACCGGGACTCTCCACACCTCCGACACTCAGCTCGACCTTTATATTCCTGCACGTAATCGTTTTTGTTTTGTTTTGATCCGTATCATTATTTTTATTTTCGCATCCTTCCCCCGCAGCCCCGGTGTCGGCCACTCTCGGCCGGTAAAGCAGCGACATGGCTCGGGAAAACGGAGACACCGGCAGAGGAGAGACATGGAAGAAGCAAGTCGACGACATCAAAAAGATTTTTAATTTTAAAGAAGTCCTCGGAACGTGAGTAGGCTTGTTTCTGGATAACTTCATCTGTCTCCGTAATGACAAGAACATCTCCTCCCGGTGTTTGTGTACATTTGCTCTTTTGGTGACCTTACTGCACTTTGAGGCAGTGCAGGACTCACAATTGTTTCCCTCAGCTTCTGACCTTCCATGCTTATCTGCTGCCCACATTTCCCCTCATTAGTATTTGTACATCTTATATATGAAGGTTTATTGTGTGTGTCGTTGCTCAGCGGAGGCGTTTTACACACATACACTAAGTAATTGTTTTCTGCTAAATTGTCTCTGTTGCGGTTTGCACCATGGCGTCTGGAGTATTTCTGCAATATGGGCTTTGTTACTTTGAGTAATATTTCAGACCCTAAATTAAACTATGACTTCATAACAGAATGAGTAGTTAGTTTGGCTTTTTTAGTGATTAAAATGTTCATTCATTATTCGTTGGTTTTAGCTAATTTAATTGCTTGTGCACTTTTCGCTAATTAAAGTTAATTAACTTAAATTGTCCTCAGAAGGGCCGGATTAAAAGTGCACAGGCCCCTGGGCCCAGAGTGTTCCAGGGGCCCCCTTCCCCACCACAACATTTTGAAAATTGTGAATGATGCACTGTGAAACAACATTTCTAACATCTCTCGGCCAATGGTACCAACAGCAAGACATTAGACACTGTGGTGTAACTATCTGGCTTTTATGTACATTTTGTTTTACGTCCAAACTGCTGGTGTTTGCCCCACATGGGCCCCAAGTGGGAGTGGGCCCCTGGGCCTGTGCCCATAATGTCCACTGGATAATCAGGCCTTGGTCCTCAGCTGCTTAAATGTTTTTCTTTTAATCCAGATATATTTTTCCTGATATAGTTGTCTAGTTTCTTGAAGACAATTAGTCACTATTAATAATGAATGAAATGATCATTTCAGTTCAACAAGATTGCCGACACAAGTTTTATACTATTTGCTAATAATACATTCATGTTAGCTTGCTAACACTATTTATTATCATTCAAAGCATACATTTTGAAATGTTTTCTCTGTTTTGTGTTCTAAAATGTAGTTTTTTATGTGCTGCTTTTCCAAAAATGTTATCTTTCCAATCCTTATTTTTTGCACTTTATGGCAGCTGCATTGGAAATACAACTGGTGCCTTTAACAAAATGACTATTGTGAACATACAGCACTTATACATACACACCCTCTGCAGATGCATTTCTGCTGGATGATACTCCAACTATGACAGTTTTTTGTGTTCTTGTATTGTGTTTTACTGTCTGTTTAAATAGCAGTTTGGGACTACTGCAAAGGCAGTAGAGATTGGAGAGGGGTGGAGGGGATTTTCTTGTTGATGACAGCAAGGCTTTAACAGACGGCAGGAATTACAGTCTGAGTAAAGGCAACAGCAGCACTATCACCGACACTGTCACAAGCTTTTCCTGTTGGAATTTGGCTCTCTATACATTCAGTTCAGTATTAAAGAGTCTTTTCTCGTTGTCTTCCTCCTCCTTGTTTAATATTCCCATGTGTCATTCAAACTGGAGGATACAGGTCCATTACCCCTCTAAATCTCCCAACAGCCAGTCCCTGTCAGCGTGTGTGTCTGAGCACTCTAGCTTCCTGCTGAGAGACATGAGCTGCGTCTGTTTGGACGGCAGCCCTGGAGAGAGCAGAGGGGTGGGGGGCATAAACAGCAGATGCAGATTGGGATTAACTATGCACAGATTAGGAAAACTTCCCAAAGAGAGGGAAATTAAGTCATGTGGTTTAAGAACCAAATGTGGGATTGAAAGCGATAACTGGTGTGTGGTTTGTAACTCTGCAACACCTGAAATTTGTACCGGATGTGAAACACGCACAAGTACACCCTGGAGGCAGAGTAGCAAAGGACTCAATGATCCGAGTCGGCCATGTTGCAGCCACACATTAACCAACACTGATGATGGGTCTTTGAACTTTTGATGCATCAGCAGAAAGGGGACATGAGGAGTGTGTGGGGAAGCAAAGAAGTGGTTGCAGTGAATGGATGATTTTTGCTTTGGATTCTGGAAGCAGTAAAAAAAGATTGTTGTCTGAAATGTCAGCTGTTTTGCAGAGATGACGAGTCACTTTATGAAGGCCTTTTAAACACCTACTCCTAATATTTCGTCCAATTAATTTGTATGGTATGGTTATACTTTTTATTGAGTCAATGTCAAATCAATGTGAAAACTCACATCAGTGGCAAAATTCCTTCCGGGCTTTTTGTAAATTTTATTTTTTCAAACTGAGGTCGATTTTTTTTAATTTATTTATTTTTATTAATATTCACATCCTATTTATAAATAACCAACGAATCGGAGAAGGCGTTCTGACTGATAGATCACCGGTGCGAGCTATGCAGGTATCACTTTCGCTGCTATTTGATTCAAACTTTGTATCATCATGGCAGAGTGTATTTTTATTATTTCTTCTCTGCCTCTTAAATCAAGCAGCCAGCTTCTAAAGCAGATCCTTAACTGTCCCATGGACGTCCTAACGTCAATCCTGATGCTCTTTGATTAAACAATCAAACTCCAAGTTCTCTCTTTTCTATAACAAGATGTACCCGGTGCCTCTGTTTGTCTTTTTTTTGCAGCTTCAGCACACTGTTGTCATGGCTTGATGTGGAAAACATGTTTGTTTTTGCCACCTAGTGAGTTTGTTTTAGAATTTTTATGATTCACAATTTTGCATCACACTTTGTGTGTATCGACAGAAATGTTGATGATTCAATCATTTGCAATTTTGTGCCAATCATGGTCCCGGTGGGTAATAGCCTTGAAGTCGTGATGCTGTGTTCAAGTGTATAATAGGTGGAGGACAAATATCTTTTGAAAGTAATCTGTAGTTTTTCTTTTTTTTTTTTTTATCAGTGTGTATGAACCTAATAGGGCTTAGTTTTATGATGGCAGTAGTGTGTGCAGTGATATACACAAGGCTACACGGTGTCTTGTTACTCTCCCCCCCGGTGTGTGTGCCGTGTCTTCCTATCGTTCACTTCTCAATAATTCAATACTAACAGGAGTGTGTTCTTTGTCCGCACATGTGGACCCCAGGTGGGCTGTGGCTCTCAGCATGAGGGCTAAGAGTTAAATGAGCAGGTATCAGAAAAAGTTGAGCCATTTTCCACCTCTGATCGAGGTGAGGGAGGTCTATCATAGCTCATCCATTTCGTCAAATGAAACAGAACTTGATTAAAAATGGTATGAAGGATGAAAATGGTGTTTGTGGATGCTGTCCGTTGGTAAGACAAACTAACACTGAACCTGTTCAAACTAGAACAGCACTCGAAGAGCGCCAACCTCCGCCAAGGGCTACAGCTCTCCCCATATATTATTTGTTCTCTTCCTATGATGAAAATTCAAAAGGCCCCATATTTTTTTTTTCATATTCAGGATCATCGTATCCGGAATGATTCCTTTACCTGGATCAGTCTTTGATACGTTTTACAACCTGTTGGAAGCTTGTCCTGGATTTTTTCTGAAGCGCTCCGACCATTTTCGTTAAAGTTATGTGCTCAAATGTGGAAAATGGCCCTATCGCACAATGTTAAAGAATCCTTTCAAATATTCCTGGATCTAAACGGTGATCCAGATCAACACAAAAACTAAATCAGTCCTTTTTTTACATTTCCAACAACTTCTGAAAATGTCATGAAAATCTGTCCATAACTTTTTGAGTTATCTTGAACGTAAACAAACAGTCAAACAAAGTAACAGATGAACGTTCGTTAAAGACATAACCTCCTTGGCGGAGGTAATCATTCAGTTTACTTTTCCACTACGTGGTGTTTCCTGGTTTTTTACCTTTGTTTAATGATGGTAAATGTGTTTAAAGCCACTGTGAAATTGTCAATGCAAATATTTTTAAAGCAAACTCCACTACAACTTCACCCCAAACAGGTTTACTGCTCAAACTGAAAGATCTCATGTTTAAATATGGTTCCTGTGCATGGTTTGCTAATACATGTTCGGAACTTGCCTTTTAGCCACTCAAACATGGTGCTAACTAACACTAGCAAGCTCCGTCAGCTCAGCTGCTGACTTCATGTATGATAGTAAATTGTCAGGGGTTGGAGGCTTTGAAGGTGGTATTTAAAGGCCAATGACATCACAGATGTGCAATGAAGGCTGTCCTATTTCAAAGGCTCTTCTGGATTCAGCCTCCCAATGTCTCCTTATTCCACGTTGAGAAGGATACACTGTGGGGACGCTTTGTGGAATAGTGCACAGCTGTAAGGGCTGGAACTGGTGCCAGCAAGTTTGGGGAGATCATTGGGTGGAAGGTTGTTGGTGGGCAGGGAGTGTATAAACTCATTACATGAAAAAAAATCCTACAGTAAAAAGGACCTTTGACCCTAGCGCTGTTACTTTTTAAATCACTACAATATGTGATATAAATATATGAGAAAGTCCTTGACTGATGTTACTCATTGAGGTAGAGCTCAAACTTTTACATGTCATGAAGGAGCTCATGATTATTTTGATTTATTCGCTAGTTGTTTTGTTAATTTATTGATACATATATGTTGATGCCTTTGCTTTGATCAACTTTGTCAAAAATGTTGGCTTTAAATGAACAACACTGGCAAAAACAGAAGAATTATATGTTTTAAGATGATGTCACATTTTGCAGCTACTAAGCTAACATTCCTGTAGAGTAAACAACATAAGCAGAAAAGTAAATGGCAAAAATATTTCTTGTATATCACAGTGAGACTCAGATTTTCAATCAAACTGTAATGTTCTATCAGCAAGTAAGACTGTATGTGTGATAACTTGCACACTGCAAGGCAAACCACACATTAGCTCCATGTTTTTAACTTTAGCTTCCAGTTACATGTCAGAGTGAAAGGTCCTTTCCTAGGAGTCCTACTGAAAGTCAAAGGGTTCGTATGTGTGTGTGAGGGTGAGATGGAGAGGGAAAGTAGAGGACGGTGATGGTGATGCATTGTGGGGACGTCACTGTGCCATCTAGGGCACGCTGCCCTTAATTGATGCTCCACTTCCCTGGTGCTGGCACTGATCTCTCCACTGTTTCTGGGACTCCATAGGACAGCCCCTCCCAACCCTTTATGTCTCTCTGTAACTCCTCTTTATGTCGACATCTCTGTCATACACCTCCCTCAGCCCTTGTGTCTGCATCTTAGCTTTGTTGCTTTTGACAGCATTGAATTTCAGTGCCAGTAAACACGATTTACAAAACTTCTTTTATTCCTGTTATAAATAGGAACTTAAAAATAGAACAAAAGAAATGTGACAAAGCCGACTTCATCAGTGGACTGCTAGCCCATGTTTCAGCTGTGTGCATGTGAGTGTGTTTTTGTGTCCACTCTTAGAAAAACAAGTCCTTTCACATAATGAAAATACTGATTGTGATCAGGCTTTTTTGTATTTAGCCTTTCACCTGCTGTTTTCTTTTGGTTTTTTCTTCTCAGTGAGGGGAGCAAACTGAGGTTTGGCTGCTTTCTTGCTAAGAAAACTGCAGTGTGGGTTGAAGCTGTCTGTGTTGTTGCTGATAGTAAAACTATGCTTTTTTTAATGTTTCTTTGTTTAGTTTTTAAAAAAAAAAAAAGTTTGGTTGGTTTAGGGTTACATCTTTGCTTTTTCCAGAAAAAGTGGTCCTGTTGGCATTATTGAGGACAGACCACCATCATGTACTTAGTTTAAAGTAGCTGGGATAAGATTTAGTGGGGTCTCAGTTGTAAAAGAGTCGATTACCGATTTCAGGTTATCTTACAGTCTTGTTCATGTGTGGGCTTGGACCGAGCGAGAGATGGCACGGCACCTGAAGTGAAACAGGTTTCACTGAGGTAGCCAGGGCATCAAATGTGAACACAGCTCACTTTTTTTTAAATGAAACAATTTTCTCTTGACTTTTAAAAGCAGACTGACAATAACAAATGACAACACAGACAAAAAGAGACACAACTGACTGTCCTTAAGACAGTTTGAAGCTAATGTACTGCCCAGCTGTGAGAAGCAGTCTCATCATGAGTAGTAAAGTAGTCTGTCTATGTCTGACTTATGATTATGAGAAACATTGTCATCCTTCAGAAAGAGAACTCAGAGGTTTCACCGTACAGAGCACTTACAACAAACCTGTCACTGCAAGCAACAGGAAAGGCTTTAATTGGCTTGTTTTAGCAGGTGTAAAACACCATATTTTTGGTGTAAAAATGCCATTTAAAACATCCCTATGAAAATAATCAGACCTTGATTGAAAAGGAGAGAAAAGACAGTCGTTGTTTCTTGACCACTAAAGTTAAAAGACCATTTTGCTCCATGGAAGTGAAATATAAAGAAATGAGTGGGAATCAAGACTTCAACACAGTAATGAAAAATTTCATAGATTTATTAAAAGTAAGTAAAGCAAATTTGTCATGACCGCTGGGTTTTGGTTTGGATTTTGTTAGTTTTGTTTATCCCTAAATTGCTGTGTTTGTTCTTGTTTTATTTTGTGGAGTTTTACACTTGTGTATTCTGTTTGTCACTTGCTGTTCATCAGGGCACCTAGTTTTATTTGTTAATTTGCTTCACCTGCTCCTTGTTACTTCATCTCGGTAAATACACCTTGATTTGCTAATTTCACAGCCAGATCATTTTTGTTTTCCTAAATTAATTGGTGATGAAAGTGAGAGAAATCAGTGATGTGTCTGTCTTGGGTTTTGTCCACACGTAGCAGAGTATCTCAATATGTTTTTCTTCGATTTGGCCCGTCATCCACACGAAAACGTAGATTTATGCAATCAAAAACTATTCTTTAAAAGCCTTCGACCAAAATGAATATTTGCAAATACTCAGTCTGCACATGGACATGTGTAACCAGGGTTTTAGGTTTTGAAACGTCACTGTCTGCGACAGAAAATACCATGACGTCACACACGCGATCTTTGTTTTTAACAGCGTGGACATCCTCCGTGTTGGTGTTATTCTTTGTCCTGGTGCTTTGTGTTTGTTTTTACACTGCCGTCAGTACCGCTCCACATAGATGACTAAAGGTGAAGGATGAGATTAAGGACAGTTATTTTCCGCCACGTAACCATATCACGTTTAAGTCATGTTTTCTGTTTTGTGGAAGTGACTGGTTCTGATTGGATGGGATTTGGGCCAGGACCACGACTGCTGCCTAAAGGCTGGATATGCTTATGAATGTGCTTAAAAACACGGTTATTTGCGCATTGATTTGTTTTTGAAAAACAAGGTTGTGTGGACTCGGCTACGTATGTACATGGCCTTGGGTCCTCCAGCCCTGTTACCTTCACTTAACAAGAAAGACCTTGGTTCATGGACCTGTCAGCTTCCTGCCTCTTCCCTGCATTTGCGTCTGCCCCTTCCATGTACTGTGACAAAAAGTTTAGAGCAATACAAGGGGAAGCATTATCCTGCTCAAGAAAAAGACACTGTAATGAGATATAATGGCATAATTTAAATTATTGAAACAAAAACTACATACAGTATGTTGGTCCAGGTATAATGTTCTGGCTTTATGCTTCATGATAAATGCCATCTGTTTTTATTCTTTCAATAAGTTTAAAGCCTTTGCTTTTTAATGGCACAACACACCACTGGCATTAATAGACTGAGTAACCAACTTTTCCAGAAGTCTTCCAGAGTAAATGCATTTTACCGCATACACACAGACACCCCAAAAAGCTTATTTTAAAGCAGCAAGAAGACTAGAGAAGTCCTACATTGCTCAGCTGTCCAAACTTTTCTCATTGCTGAACACATTTGATGTGGAACTAGATGCGTGTTTGTGTTCAGCATCTCTCTGCACTGACTGACATGTGTGTCCAGTCCTATGCGTATTAATGATCATAAACTTTAGTCCATTATCGGATCAGAGCTCTATTTTAAGCCTCTCCGCGACCACATCCAGCTTATAATCGCCCAGATCTGAGAGGCTGCTTCTGCACCGTGGTGATACACATGACCCTGTGTGACAGCTGTGCGTGCACTGCAGCCTCACTTTTCATGTTGTTAAATGCAGCTACAAAAAAAGGCAGAGTATGCAGAAAGTTCACGTAAGAACATTTTGTAAGTCCGTCTGAATCACGTTCTTCCATTGATTAAATGTCAGTAAGCGATTGCAAATGTTACCGTTTTACTGTAAGTTCTGCCAGTTTTCCATTCAGAAATATGTTAAAATGGCAGGAAACTTGTATTTAATGCAGTTTTTTCCCCACTTTACCACAGTGTCATTTGTATTTTTTTTCTTTAGCTCTGCAAATTATTCATATGTATAATTCTGAAAGACTAAATTGATTTTCTTTAAGGAACACTATTTTCCTCGGACTATTGGAACAACAATAATATATTTTTGCCCTTTAGAAAACAAAATGAGCGCAGGAGGTGTGGGAAACTCAATAGTGAGGCTCCAGGTTGTTTATCCTGACTGGAGGATTTGGTTTCAGAGCTGTTGTGCAACCCTAAAGGGTCTTGACAACAACATCTGCTGTTACGAGAGGGAAATCAGGGTTATAGCCTGCTGGGACACAAACGCTTGTTATGGTGAATTTAGCTGCTGGTGGGTGACTGTGTTTTAGTGATCAAGGACGATGAGGGTGCTGAGGGGGAAGTCACTGGGCCTACAGCAACATTAGCGTTATTTCTAACCGTTGTCCTGCAGGCTATTGGGCCTTTTTGAGACATCATTAGAAGTCAACAGAGGACTATGTGTAGTAATTTGTGTCAACATGAATTTGCACCAGCTCTGCTCTAAAGACAGGACTGGCTCTGTGAATAAGAAAGCACTTTGGTCAGCTATCATTTGTCTAAAGTTTGCGTTCCCCTACCACTCAGAAGTTTAGAGATACCAGCTTTATTTCAGAGTTTAGAGAAAGTTTTAAGTGAAACAACTCTGATTGACCCACTAAAAAAAAAAAAAAAAAAGTGCTTTTTTATTGGACAGAAGACAAAGTTAGAAAGCAGAAGCTCGATATTTCCTGCCAGGAAGGAAGAAGGAGACTATGTGATGCACACACAAAAGGATTTCTAATATAGTTCGAAACATGACCACCGATCAGTTCTTCAGAACTTCATGAAGTGGTACTTTATTCATTTTACCCTGCGGGTTGTTGAGTTGCCCCAAGTTATAGACAAAAAAAAATTAACTTCACTTCCTGATGTAAAAATTAAATGTCTGTAACAAGTTCCAGTCCAAATATTCCAGCACTGCTCTGTTTTCAACCCCCCTCCTTACCGTTCCCTTTATAGCAGCTGGATTTAAAAGGTGACATAAGTCTGACTCGTCCTCTAAAGAGGATACCTCTTTTGAGAAAAGTGGCACATTTTGTTTTCATCAAAAATTTAAAAACACATCTACTAAATTACCCATGAAACATATTTTTACCATATGGGAGAATACACTAAACCTAGAGCTCACACTAGCACACACTAAAAATATTGTACTTGCAATGATTTTTCTCAAATACTTACTTTATCCTGGTCTGCAGCACACGTATCAATGTTTACAAAATTTTTGGTTGTACTAATTGATTATGATTTCGCTCTTGCATGTAGTGAATTTGTGGATGTGAAGCATAAAGATGGGTTTATTGAGGTTTATTGTATTTTTTTTGGCAGAGCAATTGAGTGTGACCTTTCCTTTGAGGAATGTTGCCTCAGCCTGTGGTCAGGTGTGAAATGGGAAAGCCAGACAGACTGTCACTGAAACAGAGAGTAGATCCTGTTATCTGATAAATAAAGATTAAGTGTATGTCAGCAAGTGTTGTGGTTGCCCTCTGACGAAATGCTCTTCGACTGCATCCGGTAGAGAATCATTTTAGAACGTCTCAAACATCGTCAGCATTCCCTCTGAGCAGCCAATCCCCCTTCCTGAGTTGGCAAACCGAAGCAGGGATTATCAGGGATGCACCGTTACCTCATTTATTCCAACTGAGTACAAATACAGACATTTATATTTGAGAACTTGCTGATACCGGGTGTGAATATTTATAAATCCCATTACAATTCACTGGTAGGGAGTGTGGACCAGAATGCCAAATGCAATTAGAGTGGTTAATTGTATAACATATAAAAAGGTTCATCCTGCAGTCATCTGTTAAATGTATGGATTGAAAACTGAGAAACATAAAAGATGGGAAAATTGATCAAATTAGCTATTGTCACTGTGATGATGTCAAATTTGGATTTTTAAAACACCACCAGTAATAACCATGTTTCTGAGCAATCGATAATGAAAACCTCAAAATAAGATGCTTGAAAAATTATCAGAATCTTAATAATTTGGAGGTTAAAGAGGTTTTTGGTGGATTTAGTTCCCTGCTGTGCCTAAAAACTGCTTCTCTCCCTGAGATAATGCCAAAGTAGGATTTTGTGTTGTATGATTAATAATTTTAATTTTATGCATTAAAAAAAATACCTAATACTGGCATATTTCCAGCCCTTTTCAGATTCCCATTATTCAAAACATTGTGCAAAATCAGGTAATTCTCAAAGGTTTCTTTGTCTTATTTATGTCTTCATCAGACTTTTTGAGCTGCAGATATAAAAATCTGCAGATCTTTTCAAATATGCCAAGTCTATCTTTTTAAGTGTAGGAGAACTTGCCAATCTGACGCTGAACTCTCAGTGGCAGCCGCTACCTGAAGAGAAGGACGAGTCGGAAAGCAGCTTTGCATATTTTCCCTGAAGGCTCTGCTGCTTCTGACGGAGCCAGAAGAAATTATAACAAAATAATAGAATGGAGGACGAGGACGAAGAGGAAGAGATAACGGTATGGAAATGAGGAATTATAACGAACAGAAGCAATTGGAGGGAAATGAAAGTATATATGAGCCTAAGGGGGCAGCTCCAGGGGCTTGTAGCATTGCACTTTTCCACTGTTGAAGGATAAATATGCTGGAAGTGATTTTTCCGTCAGTCCTTCACTCTGTCCACCATCTGTTGTGGTTGGGAATTTTTCAAATGTTTGCTCTGAAAAAACAGCTCTCTCACTGCTTCATTACATTTAAGCTGTGAGCTGTGCTAAAATCTGAAATGCCGTTGCATTATGTAAAATTCACACTTAATTCACAGTAAAACTAATAGAATCCTTATATGAATCATTTTAGATATTGTAATGGCTAAACAGTAAGCTTGAGACATGTTGAAGGCAATAATCATCCATTTGGCTTTCTATATTTAAATCTGTCCATAGTATGAACTAAAGATCTGTGCTTTCATTACTTCATTTCTGTGTTCTGTTGTGACGGCAGAGAATAGAAGAACACACTGTGCAATAAAGTTTTCAGTCTTAAGAACATGTTTCCAAAAAACTTGGATCAGTTTGAACTTGTTGACTGACGAGGATTTTTTTCAATGATAATTATGAAATTGTTATTGGTTGCATTATCATTCAAGCGCATCATCTCTGGTTGTTTTATTAGCAAGAAGACAATGACACTTAGTTGTAAAATTGACTGTATTAAGATGAATACAGTGTGTTTTTTTTCTCAGTTAATCTCTGCTTTTGATCTGAACTGCTGCAAACAGAAACATTGCCAAAAGTAACACAATGATCAGGTTCATTTCACAGTATTATCCTTCCCCATGACTTTGTCTTTGTTTCTGAATCATTGTTCTTACAACCCGTTCTGTATGCTTTGGTGTTGTCTTTCCCAAAACGAAATTTAGTAAAAGTACATTATTTATTTCCTGATGGAAATTGAATTGTTGTAGCAGCGTTTGGTTATTCTTATATTCATTTGAGCTTTGTTGCTTATTTGTTTGTTTTTGAAATGAAGTTAACAATCATAATAATTGATAGTTCAGGTCTGTTTCCATTTTCTTCACTGTGTTGTGTAGAAGAATGAAGAATTGTTCATTATGTTCAGCAGCATGTGCATCGTGCTTCTCTGCACATCAGCTCCACCGGCTCCAGAATTATTCCCAGCACAGAGCCAGCTTTCTTCATCCATTTGTTCAGTTTCTTTACATCTCTGGCTCTGATGCTGCTGCCTCGGCAGATGGCTGCAAAGCTGACTGCACTTTCCACAACAGACTGAAGGAGGACAACATCTCTGCAACATGGAAGATGATTTTTGTCATTTAAAGCAAAACAGCTATTTCTGTTTGTCAGGTGTGGAGGTACATAGCATCGTAATTTCCTTCGAGTCTAATGCAGTGCAGTCATGTTATTAATAACATTGCAGTGTTCAGGTCAAGTTAGACTTTTTCTTGACTTAAAGGTGGAGTATGTAAGATTTTCAATATTTTCGAAATAAATTAACAAAAAAAAAATAACTACAATCATAATTAGATAGTTTTTTTTAAAACACGTAGGTTCCAGTCTGTCCATATTTGATGTGTTGTTAAATTACAAGTTTAATTAATGACAAAGACCCTTCTTAAATGTTTGCCTACCAGTAAAAAAAAAAAAAAAAAGTGCTTTTTGTCATTTGTCATTAATTAAACTTGTAATTTAATAACGCATCAAATATGGACAGACTGGAACCTACATGTTCAAAAAACTATCTAATTATGATTGTAGTTATTTTATTAATTTTGAAAATATTGAAACTCTTACATACTCCACCTTTAAATCGGGGAGCTACTGTGTCTTGAATGAATTTATTATTTTAGCTCTAAAAATCCTGAAAGAGACTAAATAAAAAAAGCTGCCCAACTACTTGTTTTTAGGGGTGGGAAAATCCAATAGAAAATTGGGATTTTTTTTTTTTGCTTCACAATTTTAAAATTGATTTTTTTTTTTTTTTTTTTTGTTAAAAAATCTTTTTTTTTCAGATAAATAAATATAATCCTTTTTTTTTTTTTTTTTTTTTTTTGTCATTTTTATTGTTTTTATTGATCTTTTTACTTGTCTTCTTGGGCATTATAGCAGCAGAATGATGGTCCGGTCTATTTGTGTTGTTTTTTTAAAAATTGAAATCAAGAAAAATGACATTCAAGAAAAAGGTTTGATTGTTTTTAATCTACAAATATTCGCAATATCAAAGAATTATGAGAATCGCAATTTACGTTGAATCGGCACCCAAAAAAATCAGAATCGAATTGGGACAAAAGCATATCGTCAAAGCCCTACTTGTTTTGGTGCACAAGTTTTTTCTTTTAAAAAGTAGTTTTTTAAAAGAAACATGTATAATCAAATACATCTGATAGGATTAAGTATTAAATGAATTTATTACACATGTTAAGGTTACATTTTGAAGTCTGTCAAGGTTTATGAGCTTCCGTAGCCTGCTGGATCTGTTGAGGCACATGTAGATGCAGCAGAGTATTTCAGATGGTGCTCCAGTCATGTCGACTGCTGAATGAAACTCATTTTGTGGACTGTACAGTTCTACTGTCTTTATTGTGAACTTTTTTATGTTTATTCAAACTTAACAAGCACAGGAACTCCTTTAAGTCAGGAAGTCCCTTTTATCCTTGACTGCGAATGTAAAAATGCTTTTGTAGAACTTAAGTGTCTGCAAACCAGTACTTCTTTCTGAAACCTAGATTTGTCCGTTACAAGACTCATCCAGGCAGATTTTTATTATTGAAGGCTATTTTTTTAAACTACTGACTTATGAAGAGCTTGGAGACATTCCCCTATTAAATCCAATGGGAAAATGTCTCTAAACCTTTGACTAACCTTGTCAACTTATTGTTTTTGTGGACTTCAGCAAAGTAATTAGATGCATACCATGAAGTTTAATATATCTGACAGGTCAGGTCAGTGTTGGCATATCAAACATGGACAGTGAATAATTTTACTAAAAAACTTTACTTATATCTTATTTTTACTGAACAGTGATTTCACCGCGACCTTTTCAGGACCTTATCTTAAAGCAATCTGATAGTTTAGAGTAGTTAAAGCATAACAGTTTGTACCCAAATAGTATTTGTCAGGCATGCAGTGGTGTCGCCGTGGTAACAGTAAGCTATTGCCCATCAGATTGTGAGCGATCGCTGCCGTTAATGGAAGCAGCATTGCAGCAGCTCCACTGCTGGCCAGCACATACTCTGTCTTTTCGACAGGTAATTTAGGGCAAACTACACTTACACACACATGCAAAGGACTGGCACAAACACAAGGGACACACTCACCCACCCAAATAAACATGAGTCAGGTCCCAAAACTTAATCCCCAGATACACACTCATGTGTTCATGTTCATCAATTTCTTTCCTTTTTTGTTGATAAGTCCAAAACAACACACACATAATAATGGTGTGAAATAGCACACACGTTTCTTGATGAACTTTTCAGAGTGACACACACACATACACACACCCTCAGCCTGCACCTCAGAGGTTTTTCCTGTATGATAGCAGACCTAGTTTTCAGTCCCACCCTACTGTACTTAGATCTGTGTATGTATGTGTGTATGGCTGTTTATCCAGCTCGTCTTGGCCCAGTTAAACTTAAGTCAACCTTGAACAGAATGCCGCATTACGCTCACACACTTAGTAACAGAAACCTAAAAGTACTAAAAAGTTTGCAATGTTGCAGACTTTAAGGACAGAGGAAGCTGAGTGCTTTGTAATCTCAAAATATGTGTGTTGATGTGTGTGTGTGTATTTGTGACAAATGTCTTATGCATCACCAGTCTAATCTGTGAACTGGCTGTTCCTTCTGGCTTTCAGTCATTTGTTTGAAGCCCCTTAAGGCCTGCACACACCCTATGAAGTCAAAACTCTATAACAGATGTGTTTAATTAGCATGTTCTTGCGATGACATCTTTGTTGATCACACACATTTATGTCTACAGTGGATGTTAACATCTGTTTCACTAATGATACTCACAAGATCCCCAATTGGAGATTAGGGATGATCTGCTTGTGAGTCGTAATATTCTCTCAGAGAAGGGAATGTATGTCGACTAGTGTTGTAACAAGATAGTGGGTGAGTTGATGCTGAAATTGGGTATCTAATTAGATTTTTATTGTTTATTTGTAGCAGCATCAGTATTAACGTTGCCATCGCTGTTGAGCACCTGTGATTACTGGACATATCTGCTGCAGGTGAATTGATTGATTTGTTTTTTGTTTTTGTTTTTTTGTTTTTTTTGTATTTTGACTCTGAACATTTTGTCACATTTAGTTTCAAACATTTCACCTTTTTTTTTTTAGACTATTTTACACTATATTGCCAGAAGTACTGGGACATGTGGTGATTTCCTGTTTTCAATCCATGGCATTTAACATGAAGTTGGGAATGCCTTTGCAGCTGTAAGTAACAGACTTTTCACAAGGTTTGGGAGTGTGTTCATGAGAAGTTTTGATCGTTCTTCCAAAAGCACATTTGAGAGTTCAGCAACCGATGTTGGACAACAAGCTCTGGCTCACTGTCTCTGTGGAAATTCATTCTTATATCAGTTCAGGACTCTGTGCCAGTCATATTTCTCCACACCAAACTCACTCATCCATGTCTTTATTAATCTTTCTTGGAAGGCCTGAATTCAGTGATTGACTGTATATTTAACATTTCTGTTCCATTATTTTTTATCTTTGTCTTGCAACTGGACTGTTAAGTGGGCTTTTCTTGTTCGCATAACACTGGTGAATACTGTTAAAACTGCACCGATACCGACCATCCCTTTCACCTTACGTAGCCATTGAAACTATGGTTTAAAAGAAACAAGTGTTCAGACCCTTTTGTGACATGACCTGAATTAATGATGAGAGTAAGATGTGAAATTCCACCCAGCAGGTGGAATCAAAGTCCTTCCTTCTAATATGAAATGAAAAGGTCATTAAGTTTGACAAGTAAAGATGTTGTAGAAATGTTTAAATACAGTGTATATATCAGAGAGTGTTGTGTTTTTTTCTTATCATGCTCTGACCTTGACCAACAAGTGCAGTTGTGCATTAAGATGATTTTTGCATAAACTGCCTTTCATTCAAAGACTGCTGGGATAGGCTCCAGCCTCCTTGCGAACCCTTCATAGGATGAAGCGGTTAGGATAATGAATGAATTAATGTTGCAGAAGCTAGATTTCTTACAGCCTGGTAAATTTTTAAAATGTTTGGAAATTATTACTAATCCCTATAGGTTCTTATTGTCTGTAAACAGAGCCAGAGTGAGTGGAAAAAGTTAGTGTCTCATTTAAATTGTTTTGTTTTTGTCATTTTTATGCAATTTGCTTGAGAAACCACAGGTCCAGCAGACTGGCGCTGTCTTTACAAACAGTAACTAAGGCTACTGTTGCTAAATGTATATTTTTAACACAGTTTTTATATTATCTTATTACGTTAAAATAAATCTAAGTGAAAAAGTCCATCTTTAAGCCGTCAATCACAGCAGGAACATTAGGATGACAAACAACCATAGTTTCGCAACACAATAAGTCTAAAGGCGTAAAAAAAAAGTTGTGAATTTCCATAGAATACAATCTTAGTGGGTGGCTGCAAGAATCTTTAGAAAAGGAAATGTTTTAGCAACATGTGATTTCATTCCCACTTGCCCATTAAAGGAGGAAAAAAAAAGTTTCTGTTGAAATCTAAGGCATTGCTTGTTAGTCGGATAGGCAAACTGGGAGCTGTGACTATTCTCCATCAACTTGACACATTACAACATATTATATGTGAATAAAAAGTAAAGAAAACCCCAAATCTGACCAAAAACAATATTTTCATGTTGACTGTTTGCTTTTGTGTTGAACACTTTGAAGCTGCTATTCCACTTGTTGGATTTCGTGTCCAGCTTGGCTCATGGAGGTTGTATTCTCTTGCAGTGACATCATTTTTAGGTCATGTCATTTGGCCTCACAGTTCTAATAAGCATTAAGTCACTTCCAATAAACCCTGCTGCTGGTGGGCACATTTGACTGAGTAACCCTCTGCTACTGTTTACACTCCTCCGTTTAAGTTTATGTGTGTTTAACTTCTGCTTTTGTGACATTGGCAGTGATTAAGTAGATTTATAATCTATTGAGCCAAGCTCCATTAAAGGTCTCTGAACAACCGTTATGTTGTAACGCTGTCTCATAAACACCTGTTCTCACCTGTGCGAGGGTGTGATGGCAGTGTTAAGACAAGTTTGTATGTGTGTGACAGATACAGCAGAGCATCTTGGGATGTGGTTGCATAGTTTAATCAGAAATCATTACAAGTATGAGCATGTATAGGTCTTAATCATAGCACTGGCAAAACAGCTTTGAACATTTGCGTTTGGTTTGTGTAAATCCATCAGTAAACTTGCACAGGAATGTTTACTCATGATAAAGTTGTTTTAGTCTGGAGAATACAGCGTGACAAGAAGATATTGTATATGCCACTATTGACAAATCTTTATTGACAATTTAGAACCTTGCATGTCTGATAGCAGATACATTTTCCATCCCATAAATGTAGTAGCAGTAAGAAGAAGTTGGTATGCTGGGCTCCTGCCTTCTAACCATACTCCACTTTTTTTTTCTTCTTCAAATTAAGGGAATAGAAACAGAGTGAAAGGGCAGCATTGAGGGCAAAGTCACTTGCATACATGCAGATAAAAACCAAAGCAACTCAACAAGTGCTCCAGAACAGCTGTACTCCCAGCTTAGCATTGACCTTAATTCACATATGTTTTAAATTTATTGTTCAAATCGAACTTTTTTTTTTTTTTTTTTTTTTTTAGAGTTTTGTTTGTTCTCATCACTTCGCCTTTTAAGGATGATTTGGATATTTGCTTATTCTATTCAGGCAGAAATGCAAGCTGTGATTCACTATTTGTCACAGCCTACTTATCTTGTAGTTGGGGTTTTCATTATATTGTACACTAATTGTGTAATAAATCAGTAGTATCAAGCCTTCACATCTAACACTGAGAGAGGCAAAGCCTGCTGAACCAGAGATAAAAGGCAGTTGGATTTCTGAGTCCAGCTGGGATGTGATGGTTACTTGCAGCAGCCAAACCTTCCCTCCTGGGCCTCATTATCAACCGGACGGCCCTGTAACTCAGCATTACATCCAATTCAAAGCACACCCTCCCCATGCTCTGAGGGCTAAACAGACATGTTGCTGGCGTGTGCATGTTGGTGGGAGTGGGTTTCTCATCCATAGACTGCCAATATCAGTCCACCCCTCAGGGTCCTATTTGTTCTTAGTGTGGATTACATACCCAACTAAGCAAATGTTTCGAAACTTGGAGCCCTTCAGTCTTACATTTTCAACCCGCTCAGCTAATACTAAGTTTTTAACCTCGTTAAGTGTCACATAAGATATTTTTTGTGTGTGCATATTTTCCTTGAGAACCCTTTTCACGCAAACATTACAAAGCTCTATACCCCCAATTCCACCCTGTGCTAAAACCATGCTTGGTTTTCTGGTTTTCTGGAGTCCTGTCCTTTGATGAAGTCAAAATTAAACATATAGAATTACTTTTCCCATTAAAAAAAAAAAAAAAAGATTAAACAAAGAAAAAAGAAAAAAGAAAAAAAAAAGACTTTACCGGATACAATGCAGCTCATCTTATATATGAAAAGATGGACGGAGCCTCCGTGAGGCCACCGATAGGTTTCTGAAGAGCTGAATTGAAGCTCGGTGGGCGGTTCCTACCATCGCCATCTTGGCATGGGCATGCGGAAATACACCCGGAAATTCACCCGGAAAATACAAATATGGGCAAAGAGGCAGAGCTGAGAGGGGTCTGTGAACATCGTGGTGGATGATTGACATCGAGCAAACTCTGAGCTGCCTGTAGCTAAGAGCTTACTGAGCTAACCCAGAGATAACATGAGATAACATAAGCTAACCAGCTAATGGAGGTAAGCGGGCTAAAGCTAAGTCACATTGCGAACCGGCTAAAAACTGCGGTTGTTCTGTCTTTCTCTGACCTGAAGCGGGAGATCGGGTGCCTAACATCAAAAAGACACGCCCCTCAATGTCGAATTTCAAGATTAAATTACTTTTAAACGGGCAAGTTTGAAAAAAAAAATCACTCCCCCCACAGTTGTCCTGAAGGTAAACCTGACCTATAAACCGAAAATGGATTTTTGTACCAGGCTGTAAACATGTTTATTTCTGCTGTGAAGTGGTTTTTTTTTTTTTTTAACATGGGAGTCTATGGAGATTCACTCTGTTTTGCAGCCAACCCCTAGTGGATGAAATGGGAACTGCAGTTTTATGCACTTCCGCGTCGGCTTCACTTTTAACTGCAGGAGGTTGCCGCTTGGTTTGGACATGTCTTGATTTTTTTTTTTTTTTTTAAAACAATACCTGAATAGTCAAAACCACTGTGCTCTTTGGGGGTCACAGACTCCAGGCTGAGAACCACTGGGTTAGATAGTTGGGGATTTCTACTTTTATTTACAGTCCTACATACATTTTCAAAAGGGTGAGTTCAGACAATAGACTTGTGCTTTTCCAGTTTTGTTGACCAGTTAAAGCACTTTACACTCCATGCCACATTCACACACACCCACACTAATAGACATATTGGCGAGCAATGCAAGGTTCACTGTCTTGACAAGGACACTAAGGGTGCATTAACATCAGGATAGTCCGCTAAACTCTGTCTGATTGGGGACTCGGCTCAGTTGTAGGGGTGTGTATCCATTCAGACTTGGATTACTTTCATGCTGCACTTTGTCAAACGAGCCAAACCTTCACAATAATTTGTCCCCATTCCAACCAAAGGTGGCGCTGCACTAGAATTTAGCAAAAGAGAGGACAAGACTGGCGTGAAGAAGAAAACTCCGTTGCAAGTTAAACATAGAGCACAAAACTATTGCTGTTTTGGGTTTTTTTATTTTGTCTGATGCAAGTATCCTGCAGAAATACACTGCAAAAAATTACACAGTATGAACAACAAACAAGGTAGAAGACTCTTCATCAGTGTGTATTTATACACAATGCAATGCTACATCAAATGCAGGAAGTGACTGATTTTGTAGTACGCTTCCTATATTTGGTCCGCTTGAAACGAGCCGAGACCGTTTGTAACTTCGAAAACCTGCAAGATCGGTCGTTTGTCGACGGATCGAGTCCGCTTCTTTGGTCCGAATCAGAATTTGTTTGGTGCATTCACAGCTCTCCAAACGAAGCCGACTTTCCGGGTAAACGGACCCGGATTCAAATCAAATAGACTGATGTGAATATGCCCTAAAGGCATGTCATCAGGAGAAACCTGGAATCAATTGGAAAAGAAATGCATTTCCTCGTAAGATACAGCCAATTGATCCACATGTTCAACATGTAAAAGATAATTAATTTATTTTAATTAGGTCTTTAAAAAGCACTATTGAATTTTGTCAGATTTTCTGATTAACGTCTAGCAAAGACTAAGTCAGCTTCTGTCGTTCCAGCCAGTAAAAGTCAGTTTGATCATGACATTTGTCTCATCTCTTGCTCGGTTCCTTTCTCTCTCTTTTCCTCTCTTCCACCGATTATATCTTCTTGCATTTATTTGAATAAGCCATGGTGACAATCAAAGCGGATAGTGCGTTGATATCCTGTTCCTGGCATGTGATGCAGCACATTAAGTGAAACTCTGCTGTAACGTGAGGCAGTGTCCTGGAAACAAAAGTTGTAAAGTGTTGTCCCTCAGCTTTGGGTCATGTAGGACAACAATAGCTCCAGAATGTACATATAAAAAGCCATTGTGTGTTCAAAGCAAGCCAGAAATACATATCTTTAAGATCAGAAAGTTACTTAGTGCTGTTTTAGGAACTGAATATGCATGTGTTGTCACTATTAAGTAATGAATTTAGCACAAACTGTGAGGATCTGTTAAATAACTGCTCTGACTAACTGTGTCATGACCTCTGAATTTAGGTTTTTCTTTCCATGTTTATGTCTGTTTTTCTAGTTTTTCCATGTGTTTTCAGCTTTGCTTGCTGCTTCCTGTGTCATTAGTTCACCTGGCTTGATTTGTTCATTTGCTTCACCTGTTCCTTATTAGTCCGCCTGGGAATACATTCCCCTTGGTTTCCATTTCACGTTGCCAGTTAATTGTCACGTTACCATCATGTTTCCATTCTGTGTTCTCCGTTTAATCCACGTTGGTCTTCAGTTTGTGTAAATGAAGCCTCAAATTCTGCAACGGTCTGCCTCCAGCCTCATTAGTTTGTATTGGCCCGATGAGCTTCATGTGAGGGCCCATCATAAGAAACAAAGTGCTGATAATTAAACAGTGAAAATCATCACAGAGTAAGCGATGATTACATAGGTGAATACGAAATGTTGGTCACTGTAATTCATTTGTCACTGTACACTGAATTTTTAACCAGAACTGCTCTTTAATTGGCTAATATACCCCACCACCACATGTGACCTCTTTTCTCAGGCCAAATAACACAGAAGGAAAGGTTCTTCTCAGCTGATAACGCTTAGCACCTCCAGACCTGCTATCAGAGCTGATGACCTCCAGTGTAGCCTCTAATGTGTCAGGTCACATCTTTTCTATCTTCAGCCTCACCACCTCTTTCTTCTTTACCCTCAACTGTTCCAGTTCTTTCACTACCCTCTCTCTCTGTCCCTCCATATGGCTGTCTCAGTATAGATTAACTGGAAGGCTCAGATGCTATGCTTGCTGAATGTGTGGCTACTGTCAGTGAAGTCAGCTTTCTGTCTTTGCACTGGAGCAAATTTTACTGATGTTTTTGTCGTACTCTGGATCGGGTTACCCAAAATCTGCACACATCCTTACAAAGAACTGGAAAAAGGTTTCCATGATGACCAATGTAAACAAATGGAAAGTCTCCTTGCATCCATGTAACGGGCGGGATGTCATGGTGAATCCATACCTGAGTGGCTCAGAGTTGGCATGTGCTGGAGAATTTCTGTTGGACTTTTGTAAGGTCTTGCATGTCACAGTGTTTGAGATTGATCTGATTTATTTTATTGCAACATAAATCAGACTGTACAATCTTAGATTGGAAGGGATGTTCAGATCAAAACATAACAGACCTGAATAATCAGACTCAGTCTTAGGGCTCATTATTTATCTTCAGATGGAACGCCAAACTTAAAACACAAACACGCTCAGGAATTCACAGTATGTGTTAGTGCTAAATGAAGACAGCTGGATATACTTGAGTTTTTTGTTTTATTTTTATTATGTTACATGTCTCATTGGAAAGTTTAGCTGGTGCAGAGTGTCAGGCATTTAAGCTTTTATAGGCTCATTAACACCAAAGCCTGACTGATACTAGATTTTTGGAACCAGTGCCATTACTTTTATTTCATGTTCATATTTACTGCCTAGCCCTGCGATGGACTGGCGAGCTGTCCAGGGTGTACCCTGCCTGTCGCCCAAAGCCAGCTGGGATAGGCTCCAGCTTCCCCGCGACCCTGAATTGGAATAAGCGGTTCGGAAAATGAATGAATGAATTTACTGCCTAAGTGCAAGACTCCTCAAATGCACTTATCTGTGACACTGTTACATTTTGCTTCGCTCTGACAAAGTATTTGGTTTTACAGTTCAGCAATGATGGTAAATAACAGTTAAGTTGTTTTATTATAATGGTTTTGCTCATTAATGGTCCCTGTTTTTTGCAATGTCACTGCAAACATAACCTCGGGTAATTTGGCTGAGAAGTCACCAGGATATGCACAAGGTCAAACTAATGTTCAAGCACTCTAAAGCATGTTTTTTTCTAATTCAGATATATTTCTACCATGTTCTCAAAATATTCCAATGAATGTCTAAACATTGGCAGCCTTGGTGTTCTCTTTCAAAATTATGTGTTTCAAATGAGCCGTTGATGCTTGTACTCTTCCTTCAACGATGCCTTCACTAGAAATTTGTGACATTTCCGTTTTTTGCTGTAAAGCCTCGTTTTTGCTCTTTTTTTTTTTTTTAAATACACATATGGACACCGTCCTCTTTTCATTTGTGTCCGTTTTCAAGTAGCTTGTGGATGTAAATACAGACGCAGCAAATGGTGCATCACCACCATAGACTGTATATAAAAAGATGGACGGAGCCTCTGTGGCGTCACCCATAGGTTTCTGAAGAGCTGAATTGAAGCTCGGTGGGCGGTTCCTACCATCACCATCTTGGCAGCCTCATGTGCGTCGTGTCGCCTGGAAAATACAAATATGGGCAAAGAGGTGGAGCTGAGAGGGCAGCTGTGAGCGTCATGGTGGATGATTGACATTCAGCGAGCTCAGCGCTTTCTGTAGCTAAGAGCTTACCAACTAACAGAGGTAAGCGGGCTAAAACTAAGTCACGTTGTTAACCAGCTAAAAACCACGGTTGTTCTATGTTCTTCTTACTTGAAACCGGAGATTGGTACCTGTCAATCAAAAAGACGCGCCCCTAAATACGCCGAACTTTGAGATTAAATTACTTTTAAACGGGGGAGTTAGAAAAAAATTCACTCCCCCCACAGTTGTCATGACAATAAACTTTATCTATTAAACCTAAAATGGTTTTTTGAACCAGGCTGTAAACATGTTTATTTCTGCCGTGAAGTTGTCCTTTTTAACATGGGAGTCTATGGGGATCGGCTCTGTTTTGCAGCCAGCAAACCCTAGTGGATGAAGCGGGAATTGCAGTTTCATGCACTTCCGCATAGGGTTCACTTTAAACCGCCGGAGGTTGCTGCTTGATCACCACCAGAAATTGAGGTGGCAGTGTTGCACAGCTAATATTGCTAGACTAGTGTGGGAGTGTCCTAGGTTAGTCCTCAAATAGTGCTCTCCTGCAGGTTTTCAAAGCTCAAAGTCTGAAGTTCTGCAAAATGACTCATTAATTTGAGTCAGGTTTGTTGAAACAGGGATACATTGGAAACCTGGATTGTGGCCTTTGAGGACAAGAGCTAGACACCGATGGAATAGAAAGGATTAAATAGGAAGCGCTGCTTGGTTGAATGTCTTTCTCTGAAAATCTGCATTATCAAGCGGTTCGGTCCATTAAATTTGAAACAGGTGTGTTGAAGCAGGGATTAAACTAAAACCTGCAGGACAGTCAAGGACCACAATATAAGATCCCTGCCCAGAGGTGACTGTAAACTTTAGCTATGAGGACAGATCTAAACATTGCAATTGCCACCTCAGTTTTTGTCCAAAGTTAGGAGACATTCTTTGTCCAGAGAGACATCTATTTTTCTAAATATTTGTTTTGGATTTCACTGAGTAAGGGTCAGTATCTGAGTCCTTGAGTCTTTTGCATCATGACACATATCTAAACCAGACGATGAACAAACTCCTTTTTTTTTTTTTTTTTTATTTGACAGGAACCTTTATGACTACTTTATATAAAATATTTTGTAGATCCTTATCTGCATGGTCGAGCTGTTATGGTATTGGTTGAGGAGTAGAATCTATTTATTCTTCTAGAGGAGAAGTCTGATTGATTAGACTTTCAGGACATTTTTAGCAATTCCTTTTGTGTGTGTATGTGTTTTGTCTCTTTAATTGCATACAAGATTGTTGAAACGTGTGGGTTTTTTTTTTTTTTTTTTTTTTTTTTAGTGCTCTCTCCCTCTCGTCTTCATCTTCGGGTGCCGGAGCTACAGTGAGAATACACAGACTATAATTGGCACTTAATTGCTGCCGTGGCAACAGTGTTATTTAAGCCTATGAGCTCTGGAATGAAGATGTATAGTGTGCATACATGCAAAAATAGCTTCTCTACCTTTTATTTCACTGTTTTTAACACTTGGATACTAGTTAATTTAGTTGTTTTTCAACACCTTTAATCAGTTTGAGTGTGTGTGTGTGTGTGTGTGTGTGTGTGTGATGTATGAGTTTGTATTTTACACAACCTGTTTTTCTGCTCCATTGCGTTTACACACCAGCCGTAATAAATCCTCATCCATCATGCCTTAGTCCTGTTGCCATAGTGATTGAGATCAGCCGTTTTTTTTTTT
Organism: Telmatherina bonti; assembly: GCF_933228915.1. Lineage (NCBI taxonomy): Eukaryota > Metazoa > Chordata > Actinopteri > Atheriniformes > Telmatherinidae > Telmatherina > Telmatherina bonti. The sequence goes on along the minus strand of NC_136632.1, from coordinate 17,913,370 downwards.
GTTTTTTTTTAATAACTTGAAGGTTGGAACACCACAGAAGATCTAACGATCATTTAAATCCAGTTCAGTCCAATAAAATATGACAAACTGACCAGTTAGTTGCATTGTCTGACTACTAATGTTCAATTTCCCTTATTGCTTCTTATCTCACTACTGTCTCCCTCACCTCCAATGAAAAATACTATTACATTAAAGTAGAAAGGATTCTGAGTTATCAGTGGAAAATTGTTCTGTGAAGCCAGGCAGAATAGTATGTCTGCATCTTCTGGGAGATTCTTATAAGAAAGTCCGAAAGGCTTTACGAAGTTTTGTCGTTCCTCAGTTTATGACAAGACTCCCAAGTGTGAGAAAAAGCTAAAGTTAATCTGAATATGATTTGGCCGATAAATGATATATTAGTTGGAACTGTAAAAATCTAAGTAATCACATACAAGCAGATGTTTTCCACTGCATACATTCTTATTCAGGTTCATTGTTTTAGCAGAATTCATGTGGTTAGGGGATGAGAAGCGGAGTTCTTGATTTTGATTAAGTCCTTTAATCATTGTTAATACAGAATATATGATCTTTTCGCCTCAGCTCCAGACAGTATATTGGTTAGTGTTATGGTTTTGATGGACTCGCGCTGCAAAAGATTTGAATGATCCAAACGTTGTTTTACTAGGAAAAAAGGTTCAAGAGAAAAGCAGGAACAGGAGTTTGACGGTGAACTTGTGAGTGCTGTGGAGGAGTGAACTGGCTTCAAGGAAATGGTGATTGTGGGCAGGTGTGTGTCCATTTAGTTGATCCGATGCAGCTGTGGCTGGAGAGGGACAGAGTGAGGGCAAGTGCAGCCAGGAAGGCAGGGCATGACTGTTAGTGTCACCATTTAAAAACTGCTTTCCATTGTAGTGAATCAGTCAAAATGAAAAAGGATACATATAACACAGCATAAAATAATTTGTTTAAAAAAATAAAACATAGTTTTTACTTTAATCTGCCACTAACCTGTATAAATTTAAAAGCAATGGTGCACCACGATTAGGGGTGTTGCAGGTATTTTTACAATTCATTGAAATAATAAACAACATGCCTTTATTAATAATGAAATTCTATTAATATTGTCAAAAGATTATCTGCACCAGCAGATCAGGGCAATTTCTGCACAAAACAAAAACAAAGTTATTTAACGTCTAACTGTTGCTGCTTTTGTTGTTTTTGTTTTTATTTCTTTAAATTAGCTGAAGAGGCATGCTAGAGTGTGGCAGTCCATCAGGGAAGGAGTTATTTCCTCCAAACAAATACATTATAGCATCTTTAATATATTTATTTAGTTATGGGAAAAAAAAGAGCAAGATGTCATTGTAGAACCTGGTTTATGAGCTCGTAAAGCATGGCATTAAAAAGTTGCAGTGAAAGGATCAAACATGTTTTACAACCTTCAGCATAAGTTCTTCATGCTAAAAGGTGCATTTTTCATTAGTTTGGCTAAATGAAGTCAATGTTTGCCTAAAGTAACATATTAAAGAAAAATGTTATGTCTTTTGTATTTAGTGATTATGTACAACTTTGAATGGACCTACAGCAACATGACACATTTAGCAGTGTTCATTGAAAGTTACATTACACGGATGACAAATATCAAAATGGATCTTTTTAACGTGGGTATCACCAACTCCAGACGTCTTGGTCCAGTCTCTGGTAGGTTATCAGTGTTTCACTGTCACAGCAAACTTGGTTTAATTAAAATGGTACTCCAACAGCTTGTTAAGTCCTGCACAAGCCTCTTGATGATGCATTAATTTGAGTCAGGTCTGGTGCAGCAGGGAAACATTGAAAACCTTCATGACACTGGCTGAAGAGGTCTGGAGTTGGTGATTCCCTAGTTTAAAGGGATTGTTTGGCTGTTTGTACATAAGCAACTCAACGTGAAGTTGGTACCTTGTAGTCAGCAGATGCAGTGGTCTGCAGAATAAACTGTATTTAATTACACACTCTATGGTCTTGTTTCTCTATTTTCCCAGTTTCAGTATTACGTCTTAACAGCTTTTCTGCTGAAGTATTGTTAAAAATCAAAGCTAGCTCGGTGTTTTTTTTCTGTTTCTAAATTTTCCACTCAGTTTCATAAAAAATGTTCAAAATAATTCTAATGAAGTGTACGGAAAGAAGTCCCTCAGAAGAGCAGATATACGTGCTGCATCCGTTTCCATCTGCTTTCTCTGACAAATCCACAGTTGATATGTAGCATTTATTTATTGTTACAGAACACAGGGTATTTAGTTGTAATTAGAAATTGAAGACCTATATGCAGTGTTCATATGATTTTATACATTTAAAATGTTGTGAAATTAGTGCATGCAATGACATGCAATCTATAATCGTGACATCCTGAACTGTAATGCAATCAAAGCAGTTTTGTTCTGTTGGTATCATGACAGCTTGGCTTCAGTTCAGCTCACATTTTTCTCACCACGTTGGTTATATATGAGGGATGCTATAAAGTGTGATAAATGAATGTTACCTTTGGTGAGGATTGTATAGTCGGAACCGAAATGAACCGCACAGTAAATCCGATGAAGGTAGTAACTTTCTCACTGTGTCAATCACTAGGTGCGATCACACCCTGTCTTCACACCATTTTCTTTCTATTCCTCTGGGTTTATTGAGCTCACTTGAAATGAACTGCGTAAATCGCACATGCTGGATTCCCCATGTTTTTGTTTTGTTTTTATTTAGTTTTTTGGCTTTATTCATTAAGGGCTCTCTCATAGATGCATATTGTCAAAATAACATGAAAAAAAATCAAAGCATAACTTGGAATTCAGAAAATTAACACCTTGATTCTATAGATAAAAGGTTTCTTGATTAATTTGTTCGTCTAATTTCCTGTTTGGATTGATGCCAGTTCAGGATGCAGTTCTGCCTTTCAGCCACAAGGCAACCCCCAAGTGGAATCTAATAACCATATTAAAAATACAGTACAAAGAAATATACTATCCCTTACTACTTCATAGCCTTCCATCAAGCTTTTCTATTGATCCAGTTGTCAGGAGGTAACACAACTATAAAGTTAAAATGTTAAATAACCTGACATGCATATTTGTTTATTCTTCCCAAAGTTTAGCTGGATATTGGACAAAATTAAAAAAGATTTTGCAGCTGAGGAATATGAATTCCATATCAAAGCCAAACTGCATAAGGAGCTTTAGAAAATTATTATATGCCAGCACCTGTTGGCACATCTGAGAGAAAACTGCTCAGTGAAAGGCATGCCTATAATGTTAGTTTATGTGACCTCAGTATGACTGATGTGTCTAAAAGACAGATGTTTAGATGTCATAAAGCAAACTGATCTGCTTGAGACTGACAGCAACTTGGTCAAGGAAACTTTGATAAGGCAAAAAGAAAATTAAAAAAAAAACCCAAAACAAAACACAATGTAGTTTATAAAAAAGCTGCTATTTCCTTTTACTCCCAGTCTTTTTACTTTTTGAATCTTTTTTGTCTTTACCTGCTTTTTCCTATTCACATCCCTCTTCCTCTGCATGCTTGTTCTGGGAAGCGGTCTATATTTTCTTTTGCATCATGACAATGGCTAACCATTCAAGCAGCTTACTTTGTATTCAAAGCACATGAAAATGATGGTGCGTTTGGGGTCTGCCCAGTGATGACGTTAGCATTGAGCCGTGTAATTGTCCTTGTCCACGCTCTGTCATTGTCAGGCCTTGTGCTGTGTGTGTGTGTGTGTGTGTGTGTGTGTGTGTGTGTGTGTGTGTGTGTGTGTGTGTATGAGTCCATTCAGAGGGGACTACTTCTGCTTTGATTAAACTGATAATTATCGATTGGGCAGGAACAGACCTGCAGTGGTGACATTCTTCTTTGTTAGTGAGGCTGAGAGACATATGAATGTTTATTGTAAATAAACTTAGAACTGTTCTAACAAAATTCATGTAGACATTCAATATGTGTTAATAGTACAAGAAATAAATCTCTTTAAAATGGTAATAAAGCCCAAAAAAGACTATACCGGGTTGCTAAAGGGTTACAGATTAGGTTGTGCTTCAGGGAGGTTTGTGTTTGCTTCTTAAATTGTGACAGATTTGTCAATGTTTCTCTTAGAGTGAAATAATATAACTATGCTCCATTAATGACATTTGAGAACCTTTAGTTTTCATTCCACTGCATTTGATCACTTACAAGCCAAATGGAGGGCTATAATGGACAGTGTGGGCTTTCCTGGCATTGATGCTTCTCATATATATTTGTTAATATGGGTGAGGAAATTGTACCAATTATGCAAACCTTAAAGGGGTGCTATTATGGTATTTGGAGTTTTCTGAGCTTTCTACAGTGTTACAGTGTTGAATCCTCATCAGACATGTGAACAGCACTGTTTTTTATCACCTAAACACATGTTTGAGTTTGAGTTCCAGCACACTCTCCGTTCGGTTTCCATGGCGACGAAAAAACGCGTCCTTTTAGAGAGTTTTTTCTACTTGGAAATCCTTGTGATGTCCCGGGGGATAAGGTTCGGTGATTGGTTACCTTCTACTGGTTAACAAGGACATGTACAAATACATCAGGCGGGTGGAAAACGTGGGATAAAGTTATTTCCAACGATGGCTGGTGAGTTTCCCAAAGAGAGACATCCTGCTGCATTCGTTGCTGTGGGTTGCTGTTTTCCACTTTGTTTTCAGGGTCTGATTCAGGTTCCAACATGTAGGGCTGTATGCTATGTGTTGACATTGTATTTTGTTTTTTTTATTGAGTTCATATTAGCCTAATCCTTCTGTTTATGAGATGTTACAATGACGGCGAAAGCAGTTGTGGTGCGCGCTCCCGATGTAGTGCAGTGGCGGGAGGCGGGGCTTAATGCGGAAGAGTCTCAATCCACTCGTTTTGCCCACAGGCTGATCTGACAGCCTACGGAGAGGGTCTATCTGAAGTAAATAAAGCGATTTGTGACAATAACTCAATCAATCCCAGCCCTTCTGGGCTCAGAAATAAAAATAAATTAGCCTGCAATGCACATAATAGTTCCACTTTAAAGACACAGTCTCATATGTTTCTTAATCTATTGGGATCCTCAGTCTTGGTCGTCGAAGGCTGGTATCCTGCAGGTTTTAGAAGCTTTTCTGCCTCAACACACCTGACAAATCAATGTATAATTAGCAGACTTGTGCAGAGTGTGATGTGAAGCTCTGCACAAGTCTGCTAATTACTCATTGATTTGAGTCAGGTTTTATGGCTTTAAATTGGGTTTTGGTTGGACTTTTTGCTCATTTAGTGAAGGAATTTTCAAGCGATAAGCAGGGATCTTCAAATCTTGTCCTCAATGGCTGGTGTACTGTAGGTACTGGATCTTTACTGCAACACCTGATTCAGATAAAATGGATCGCCACAGCTTGTTGTCCGTTTGTGATCCATTCATTTCAATCAAGTGTGTCTCTGCAAGGACACATCAAATATCTGCAGGATACTGGACGTAGAGGACCGGCTCTGGACATCCCTTCAGTAAGGCATGCAGTAGGTTGCTACTTGCGTGCTCAACCGGCATGCTAGTTAAACATTTATGGTTTTCTAAAATGGTTCAAATTTGTAGCATAATAATTTTCCAAATACTGCACTCTCAGCACCATCTGAAAGTTTCACACAAGAGGGATGTTACTGGTGTGGCAGTGATCGGCACTGGTCTTGGCTTGTGAGGCAAAATGCTTTTAATAACCAGCATTTATAATAATATACATTTAATTGCTGACAACTAAAGAAATGGGAGAAGACAATGGTGTATAAAACAGTACCTGTGGTTCGTTTTTGTTTTTTTGCAATTGCGTGAAGCGGCCAAATTTTCTCTTGTCAGCATTCTGAATGATCAACATGGCTTTGGAGGCAGGTCTAAATCACCATCTTTTGGTTTGGCATGCTTCTGTTTTAATTGCAGCTGTTGATTTTCATGTGGACAGAGATTTTTTGTAAATGGTACCATTTTTTGCATAGACAGCCTGACAAGATAGTGGTTAGTAGTTGGCACCATTAAAAATGTAAATTGCTGTAATGAAACACTTTTATTTATTTTGCAGGATCGTAGGAAGTCGGCAAATAATGAACACACAAACTCTTAGCCCAATGATTAACTCAGCGTTTTATTAATCTTGCAGCACAAGAGTAAGCAACACATCATCAGTTAAGGCACTTTTCAGTTTCCAGCTCTTACTGTAACGCAATAGATTGGGGAGCCCACAACCCCGGTAGAGAGTGCCAAAACCAGCTGGGCGTCCTGATCAGATAGACCCGCAGCAGACTCCACCGAAGTCCGGGACTTCCCCGCTTTAATACCCCTCATTCTGCAACATAACGTGGGAGCGCTAGGGAGGTGGCCAACCATCCCCACCCACACACACACACACACACACCATGAGACCATCACTTTTGTTGTTTCACACGCTCAGTTTACCTTCTTCAGTGATCTAAGCAAGCAGCTCTGCAAAACAGGATTCCCTTCCCACAACACCATTGAATGAGGGCACACAACATCACCAATAAAGTTTATACTTCATTCCACTCTTGATGTTTTGTGACATCATTCAACTTATTCCCGACCCACGACACCATTGAGTGAGGGCACACAACATCACCATTGAAGTTGATACTTCAATTGCCATCATTGGACAGTGTGTATACAGTTCTACTTTTAGAGAACATAAGAATGCTATTAAACTAAAATGTTAAATATTCCTGCCAAGCATCAGCATGTGAATATTGGCATTGTGAGTAGACTTTTGATCACGCTGCTGCTTCATTCACAATCAGTCCCGCTATGCTGACTGATCTCCTTCGGCGTTTCATCCTCCTATATCATGGATTTGTCAATATGATTGTCTCACTGTGGCTCCCACAAAGAAGCTCTTTTTTGACAGTTGTGCTTTCTGTTTTCTTCCAGCTCTGTCAGGCAGTTGAAACCTTTCACTCTTACAGTATACTGCAGCAGCTGCAAACAGCCATTCACAGAAAACACACGCTAAGAGAAATCTGTGATCTGTTTCTGCTGCAGCAAGCTTGCCATACTTGTTGGTGAATTTCCATAAAAACAGAAACATCTGATGATTGACCAACTTTTTGAACAAATGCATTTTCTATTTGATTGTGACAAATGCAGATGGCTGCTGTCACTCTTCATGTTAAATGTGTCACTGTCACCTTGTAAGCCTATTCTGGTCTCTTCCCTTCTGTCTGTCTTTGACTGTGTGTGTTGGTGTGGATGTGTGTGCATGAGACAGACTGTTTCACTGTGTGATATGCGCTTGATGGAGAAACACTCAGTTGATGCCAATACATTCCCTGCTAGGCGTACTGATGGAGGCAGCGGAGCTCGACTGACACAATTACACAGGTTCATACATGAGGAAATGCAACCATTGTTGCCGCGGGAAACGGCACGTGGGGACTTCCAGCCAGTCAAACACGCAAGAGCAACCCACTGAAATCAACTGCCAGATGTTATATAAGTTTCTTTCCTTCAAACACATGAACCCCTCTTCTGCCAGTGTTTGTGTTGCAGGCAAATAAATTGAGGGTTGACATAATGTGAAGTGGACCATGCTGCTCTCCTGCTGCTTTGCTGCTCGTGTGTGTGTGCATGCACACAACTCAATTTATGAGGTTCAGTCTGCTCTTATCAATTTTCTTTCTCTTTCCTGTGACCTTTTTCTTTATTTCACTTGTGATAAGCCTTTTCTTCTCCTCGCGGCATCTACATTTGTCTTTGCGTGCAAATGCAAATAATATCTGACTTTGTTTTGTTGGGGTTGTGATCAATATTGTTGCATAATCCTTGTTTGCTTTAATTATCATTGTGCACCAGAGATTATATAACATTACAAATGTAGTCCCTTGAGGCTACACACAAATAAATAAATGAACTAAATTTGGAAGAATTATGGAAGATTTTATGGTGGAGTCTTGATGATTTCAGCTCTTTTACAGCCTGAGGAAACAAGCTGCTGATTGTCTGGATGATATTGAATACTTTTGCAAGACACCAGCAGGACAAACTGTGTGTATTTGTGTTTTTGTACCACTGTCTGTAACTATATTTATGAGTTTTTGTTTTTTTTTCCTTTTCAAATTACATTTGTTTTGATTCTTTGCTTCCGTCGGCAACATTTCCTTCACATGCTAAACTTTGAAATCTCTTTCAGGAAAGTGAAAACAAATATGATCTTGGACTAGCTGGCTTTTACAAAGATGGTAAAACTCTAAATCTTCCATAGATGTTCAGTTTGGAGGTGATCAGGGATACATGTTCTGTCACTTTGAAGAACATCCTTGTCTGACCTCAAGGTGGGAGTCCTTCTAGACATAAAGGACAAAGAATTTTAGAATATGAATGGGAAAATTCTCACATCACAACGTATCAAATGAATTTTAATTTTATCATTTTGTATTGTACCTGTGCCATCAAGGAAGAGAGAAATCTTTCATTTTAATGTATTTGGCTGTTCAATAATCACTCTGTGATTAAATTAAATGTGCTGCTGCTACTATGCAATGTAGACAGAGGGGTTCTTACATTAACAAAGCTTTCTGATGATTTTCTTCAGAGCTTTTATCTGTGCAAAAAGTCACTAGACTTTACTAGATTAGAATCTAGTGAGTCTTGAGTTTAACTGGGACATTCAAGTGGTGTTTGGTGTAAACAACATAAAAGCATTGCTCAACAGTTTAGGCTGGTGGTGGTTGAATGTTGTGGGAGGGTTTTTTTTTTCTTGACACACTTTGTGCTCTTTAGGACCAAGAGAGAACGGTTTAAAAATCACAGCCTGTTTGAGTTTTGTTGCTGGTCATGTCTATCACTTTTGGACCAGTGTACCATCTCCTGATGGCTTCCTCCACCAGCATGATGCAACAAGTTCAAATTATCTCCAATTCAAAGTCACCAGATGTTATTCCAGTGGTAGAACGGGAGATTCTCATCATGTATGTGCAGTTGAGAAGTGTGCAGTAACTGTGTGATGCTATCACATGGAGCAAAATCTCAGAGGAATATTTCCTTGTTAAATCTATGTCATGATGACAGTTTTTGGTGTAGAAAGGGAGGATCTAATACCCTGCACCTAAACCAGTGAATGAGATATATATATATATATATATATATATATATATATATATATATATATATATATATATATATATATATATATATATATATAATATACACACCTCTTGCCTTCCTCATTTGGAATGTTTTTCACATTTCTGAATCCATTGTATTTGCTCGAAGTTTAAAGCAAACATCACTTTCTTGGAGGGGTATTTTTTTATTCAGGTCACAAATAAAAAATCACCAGGTCTCTCAAAATGCCAAAAACAAAACAATATCCTTCAATACAAAACATGAACAACACTCTGTTTAAAAGCATTTTTTTAAGGCGAGTGAGTCAAGCCAGCAAAAAAAAGAGAAGGTTTAAAAGGATTCAATAAAACAATAATAAAACATTTTCATTAAAACATATCCACATCAAAACTCCTGACTTTACTATGAAAATACACACACTGATGGACCTTTACAAACAGCATCGGTGTAGGCACTGAATCTAACCTGGGGTTCCACTAAACGCTGTGAAGCAGTGTGGAAGTGTTGCGGAGCAGGTGTGCCAAGCTTTCCGCCGGCACCTTATTCCACCAGGAGTTTCAGATCGGAAAATCTGTATCACGCTTGGGTTATCTGTACATTTGATTACATGAGGACTGTGTCCTTGCGAGAGATTTGGTGTACTTGTAGGCTTTAAAGAGAGAAATAAACCAGAAAAGGAGTCATTTGGCCAGTCAAACTGGGTCTTGCGTGCATGCTCTGTATTTCTTCATAGTAGGGATGTGTGGTGTCAAAACAAGACAAAACAGTGCAGCTTTCCACCTCAGGGATAAACACCTTGATGTGCACAATGTCAAGTGTCAATTTGTGCCTGGTGCCGCCAATAATGATGAAATGTTGATGTTTCAGAGGGAGATGCATTCCAGTGTATGAGCATGTGTTTTTTTACTTGTAAAATCCACCAGATCCACTTTGTTTTTCATCGACTGACTTCCTGCCTGAATGATCCGCTCTGCTATAGATTGACGTGGTTTCAAAGTGGTAAGCGGCAAAAATAAATAAATCTGTATTTTTGAGAAGCTGAGAGCTACGGCACTTCTGGGATGCTTCAGAAACTCATTGACCAGTGTTTGTTCCAAGTAAAGCCTCCAAACCTCTGAGTGCACACAATTTGTGCACGAAGACAGGCACATGCAGAGGGGTTGAGGGGGGAGGTACAAATGGCAGATGAGTTTGAAAGACATGTAACTGTTACATCTGTTAAAATTATTGGATGATGATTTTCGAACTCAATTTTTTTCACTTTTCAATCTTTTTTTGTTGTTGTTGTTTTTTTGTCATCTTAGAGCATTACCTTATTAGCTGCAGTTGTGGTGTGAAGCGGTGTTTTAAGCAATATAGTGAAAAATGCTGCAGGAAAACATTTCCTACCATACCTTAACTGAGGGAAGAAATGTTGTCTGATCCTGTAATGGCTGTGACACTCATAGGAATATATATGTACTTCATAAAGCAGGGTGCAAACAGCTTCTTGATCACCTCTACCAGCCCTGGAACTCAATTGGAGCGGGTCCAGTAATTAAATAACTTTGAACATGAGACACGTGTGCTCTTTTGAAAGCGTGGAGTGTAACAAAAACTACTCTGCACTTGTTTAAATGTCATAAAAGAGCAAATGTGAAGAAATAGTAGTAACATTTATCATTTCTTCAGTGTTTTCTTATAAGAGCTATAGTTGGAATGAAAAACACTTGATTCTAATGTCATATGTTTCAGCATGTAATTTATATTTTCCAAAACTAGTTAAACAGAATGGTTTTTCTAAATCCGCCCAGGCTTTTGGCAGATTTTCCTTAATTGAGAATAAAATTTGGATTTCAATTCCAGTTAAATGTTAGACACACAAAACCTAGGACTAATATTTTCTGGATGCAGAACAATAACATGTGTTGACCATTCCGATCATTTTGTCCTTTCATCACACATAATTGCAGCCATTAACATGGCACCAGATGTAACGGGTGCTTCTAAATTATTTTGGCCTCTCCAGTGCAAATGAAAACAGAAAAAAAGATCACATTTATAAATGCAGCTGGAAATGTTACCTTGTTTGATGACAAATAGAATCAGTTAAATTGCACAAGTGACCATGGTTGGCCATTCATAGATCAGAGAGTAATAAATTAAAAGCTCCCAGCATGTGTGTCCCGTGTGTGTGTGTATGTGTGTGTTTTTGCACATGAAACCGAGCGAAGCAAAAAGACAAACGGCACAGACCACTTGTTTCGTCTGGCTTTTACATCACCAAAACCCTGAAGGCCATTATCAGTCACTGCGAGTGTCTGTTGTGAGCGCATACGAGTCAGTTGATGCAATGTTATTGGTTTCCAGACAGTCCACCTTGATCACCAGGGGCAACATGTCAGTATGGTCGCTTGTCACTCTGAGAGATTTGTGGAGCATGAGGTGAGAGACTAAGAGAGAATGACAGGAGAGAAGGAAATAGAGGTGAGAAGAAAATGTTGCTAAGAAAAATGGCAAGTTCAACGACTGCAGTAAAGACAGCAACAGACTGTTTGTGTTGGAATGCTGATGTTTTGAAGACTAATGGGGACTTGTGGTCGATGGACGGTCTGATAAATGTTTATAGTCTGAAGTGTTTAAGGATTTTCTGGAAGGCAGCACACACATTGCTGTACAGAAGAGCTTATTCAAAAGATTTGCCATGAAGAGCAAAAAGACACTATGCATTAAACTCATCGGTACATAAATGAAAAGAGATTATTTTAATGGATTTGTATGAATGGCAACGTAATCTGGAATTTTTCCAAGTAGGGACAACTTTTTCTGGCATTTAATTGAAAAATAAATAATATTTTGGGCCTTTCAACGCAGGAATACTTAGTGCTTTTACTTGCTTTGGCTAGTGTTGTTCTGCTATATTTCTGTTTGTGCAGAGCACTTTATTTTGAAAAAGCAAATCAACAAGCCAACGAAATTTCCTAAATTCTTAACCAAATACATGTTGCTTGTTTTTAGAGGAGATTTAGCCGTATTGCAGAATAGTATGCTATCTTTGCTAACTTCTTAAGAATGACATCGACAGATTTGTTTCTGAAATACATTATTTCTTCACGTGCATTTCTGCCACAGGTGGTACCTATTCATCCCTTCCTACTACTTCTCTGACTCTGAAGGGGCAACAGTCTTGCGTAGAGATCCCCTGACTTTGCTTTCCCCAGCCACTTCCTCCAGCTCTTCTGAGACACTGAGAAGTGTCTTTTTCTCATTGGAAATGTCCACATGCCTCCTATCAAAGGACAGGAGCCGTAACTCTGCTCTGAACCCCTCTGAGTCACCCAGTTCCTCACCCTGTGCCTTCATGTGCTTTCAGCCATCCTGTGGAAGAAGCTGATTTATGCTGCTTATATTTATGGTCTCATTCTTTCAACCACTGTCCATAGCTCAGGATTATAGAAGGGAGCTGGAATAAAGATCGACTTGCAAACACAACTTTGCCTTATGGAGATTTAGGGCCTGACAGCAAATTTTCTTTCTTGACTTATTGCCAAGTCTGTACTTCAGAACAATAAAAAGATCGTTGGTTTAGGATTTTCGGCTACCTGAAGGCGGAGGCTGATCTAAAGTTCAGAAAAGTACAAAGAAGCTAGATCAAGGAATGCTAAGAGACAGCTTGAGATCGAAACTTTACTTACTATTAGCAGCATTTATAAAGTCTGGATTTGTATTAGCTGCAGGTTGCTTGAATATTTATTACAGGAGAGATAAATACATGTACTTTTACTCAAGTATGTGTCTGAACAGATCAACACAGGATTCTACACATGGTTTAGACAGATTAACTTGCAACAGGCTCGTCTTCATTCATCGCCCTGTTTCTCTTTGTGATGCACATGCACACATTCAAAAACATGCACATTCATTCAAGACCTTCAAGGGGAAGCTAAGTTAATCTTCCAATTATTTTTCCACCTATTGATGTTGTGAAAGTCATCATTTTTTTGTAAAATGAGAAACAAAAGTTGGAAACTATTTTCCAACCATGCAGTCGTTCTAAATGAATGCGTAAGAAAATTGCTAATGTTGTAATGTTACTCTTGGCAGATCCAATCACATTTCCACTGCAGTGTAATTTTCTGGATATTAACATCGGATACATACTGCATCTGTTGCAAATGGCATCTTAAAGGCGAAATAACTGAATTTGTGAAGCGTAAAATCAGGAGTTTTGAGAGACTGTTTCATATAAGATTATAAAAGAGACCAATTTTACCAGCAACAGTTCAGATATAGTTAAATCTTTAAATCACTTTCATTAGTTGGTTCATTTATTGTCTGATTGACTGTTTTCTGGGCGTCACAAAGTTAGAAAAAGATGGAATTTTTTAACATATATATGTATGTGTATATATATATATATATATATATATATATATATATATAGATATAGATATAGATATAGAGATAGATTGATTGATCACATGACTGTATTTGTGTGTGTTTTTTTCAGTGGGGCTTTTTCAGAGGTGGTTCTGGCCCAGGAGAAACTGACTGGACGGATGTTTGCAGTGAAGTGCATCCCCAAGAAGGCTCTGAAAGGGAAGGAGAGCAGCATTGAGAATGAGATTGCTGTCCTGAGGAGGTGAGTACAGTCATATGAACAGACACACACACACAAGACTGCTAATTCCTGGTTACCGGGGCAACTGTGCATCTCCTCTCCTCTCTTCCAAGAAAATACCCCCCTTCCCCCTCCTTTATCAGCCCCCACTACCAGGTCACGATGCACAGCCCACCTACCACACACACGGACACAAACACAGATGTATACACAGGGACAGTCAGGCTGAGAATATTGTTTGTTGTGCTTATTGATACATCTCTATTAGATTAGACAGAATTGAACAATATGTTATTCCAATTTCAATTGGATCATGCTTCAGTACAAACTCATTGTCTCTTTATGATTACACTGCCTGGCTATGGAATTATTTGGTGGACTCCAATAATGTGGGATATTACAAAGAAAAAATCCTTTCCATTCGCTGTTCAGACAATGAGCACCAGTCCTGCTGTGTGCTGTCACATCATTGGCTGCCTGTTGCACTTCCTGGAGGTACCATAATGGAAGAAGATTGTCTATGTTTAGCTGCAAAGTGTGCCAGTCCAAGAAGTGAGTGCAATGTGTAATTGCAGCTTTTTGAGGTTGACGGGAAATGCTGGAAGCTGTATGCAGCATCTTGACGCAATAACATATATCAAGCAGTGATAACGTCTGTGTGAATACCAGCAATGTGTGTGTGTTGACATACAGAGCCATACTGAGAGGCTGCTGTTGTGACACATATGCTACTAATAGATGTTACTTTTCAGTGTCAGGCTTGAGTTTGCCAGATTTTAGGAACTTAGCATTGCTGCTTCATTTGGAATATGGCTCCATTGACAGACATTAGTTTTTTGTTGTTTTTTTTTTTTCATTTTTTCCAAAATCAATAAGCAAATAAAAGCATCAGGTCATACTTCTTAGCTACAAGTACTTATTTATAGATCTTCGCTTGTTTTTAGGCTTGGTACGGTCTGTGAGGTAATAAATATGTATCTTTCTTTGTTTATAGAATAATAAACTTAGGCAGTGATCTACTAATGGTTTGCATGTACTAAAATGTGCAAACTCACTGCATACGCAAAAAAGTACAAATTGATTTATTAACAGTGTGCTTTGAGGGCTGCTTCTTTTATAAATGCAAAATAGCGCATCTGCACTTATTTAGTAGGTTTACATCAATGAATACAGGGTGTTCATACGCTATGTTGCATGTTTTTAGATGAGTAAATATAAATAGAATAATTTAGCTTCTGCACTGTGATCTATCAAACCTGAGATCAGTTTTGCTGATTTAAACTATATTCAACATGTTTTAGAGGCAAACAGTCCGTTTGCGTAATTGCGCAAATTGCTGCAGTTATTGTCACAATATCTAATGAAAGCAAGGTGATGCATAGAACACATTTTTCAACCTTGTGTTTATATTTTTGGGATGAACCAGGAAACAATCATCAAAACATTTTGCTTATCCAGCATTGCTGTTTTGGAACTGTGGGAGAAATTCAGGATGGATTTGGAGATGACTCACGCATACCTGCAGATGATTATGGGTATGGTTACAGGTATGGTTTTTTAATTAGGAATTAATAATTCAGAATGAAATAATTCCGAATAAGAGTTTTCTCCTGTGGGTTTACATGGAAAAAATAATTCTGAATTGAGATCTAAAGGGAAACAGGTCCTTACTTAATTCCACTTTAGATCGGTGGGTTGGGAAGGGTTCTGATTGGACAGGGGGCGGATGGGATGTATTGACATCAACCAGAAGTAAACAATGTTTGCTTCCTGCTTCTTGTCTTTTCAGTTAAAACATGGACAACTACATAATAAGTGCCAGTTTTGCCACTTTTTTCATTATAATTTTGAAGTACCAGTTTGACATGAGCAAACTACTACTGCCGAAGATGAGAGGCAAAACAACGCATAGAATATGTGCATCATTGGGACTGGACAAAGTATGCCCAGAATGATCAGAATTAAGCCGTATTAAGGTTTACATGACAGAGGAACTAATTAAAAATGCAAATAAACCAGCCACTTACTTCAGAAATAGATTTAATAGATAGAATTTACTTTTTCATTTGGAATTAGTTGTTTGCATTGCCACTTTTCACCAGTTTAAAACCAAAATAACTTTTTTCAGGATTAAACAGTGATTAGAAATCTCATGTAAACGTGGCCATTATCTGTCACAGCTTCGATTCCCCGGTTTTAGCATGTGCTGTCAAAGACCTAAATGCCATGTGTTGTGCCCAATGGTCACAGTTTTTAGGTTTCCTCTGCAGTCATTAACTAAGGCCAAACAAGTTTTTTCTTCTTTTTTTTCTGTGGCTGGATTTCTCATAATGATATGAGTTAATGATTACAACCATGTGCAAAATATCTCGGGATAGTGCATGATTTTAGTTTTGGAATATAGTTTTCATATTTTCTTTTCTTTTTTTTTTTCTTTTTGAAGATTATAGTACGTACCCCCATACCACCTGTTTTATTTATTTATTAATGCTGATTTTTCTTTTGCTTTTCTTCTCATGACTTTATACCATCATTCACTTGATCACTTGTTGCCATCCTTTTACCAATAGCATTAACTTTTTAATAAATTTGCTCCCATACATATTTATTTGTGTAACAGTCACCATCCAAAGACATGCATGTTAGGCTAATTGGTTACTCTAAATTGCCCCGAGGAGAGGCTGTGAGTGTGAGTGGTTGTTTGTCTCTGTGTGGCCCTGCGATGGACTGGCGAGTTGTCCTTGGTGTACCCCGTCTTTCGCCCAAAGACTGCTGGGATAGGCTCCAGCTTCCCCGCGACCCTGAATTGGATTACCGTATTTTCACAACCATAAGGCTCACCATACTAAAAGGTGCAGTCTTAGTTATGTGCTCCATTACTGTATTTAACACATACATAAGGCGCACCTGATTATAGGGCGCGAGTTTTATATACAATCCACGCAAATGAATAAGGCAAATGACCAGCAGGGTATCTGTCAGGGCGGCTTCCTTCAAAAAGACTCAGAGACAGCAGTTGGTTCTTGCAAGCAAGGGTAGCTCTCGTGCAACGTGGCACATCAAAGTCAAGCTACAACGAGAGCAGCCCAAGACCAGTTTATTTCTACACAAAAGCTATACAGCGTAGGCGTATGTATATGAGAGTCATATGGGTGTTGACCTTTGTTTCTCTAAACTGTGTGTACGTGCATGGAATGATACGAAGATGTAGGGTAGATAGAGTGATGCTGAGGTGCGAGACATCTGTCTCTGTGCAAGCATAAAAACAGGAAGTCATAAAATGATGTGTCAAAGAATATGCATATGAGTGCCTTCTGGCTTAATTTATCATGATAACTATAAGACGAAATATGGTAAAAGCACACTAACAGTATCGCTACCGTGCTGGTCCCCTTCTTGTCCACAGTGTGACTCACCAGGATGTCGAAAGTGAGCGGCACCTCATCCATGTTAGTGATGTGGCTGGGCTGGATGTGTTTGTCGGCGATGTGTTTGCTGCAGTAGGAGTGGAAGATGGCCAACTTTTCATTATAATCCACTGGAAGTTGCTGCGCTACCGTAGTCCTTGTCCGGATGGAAAAATGGCACCGTTTTATGAAACGAAAGCACCAAGACGGACCTCCTTGGAAATGTTAAATTTTCATTTCTTCTGCTGGCGTTACCGCTTTTTAGTCGAATGGCGACCGTCGAAACGCTTCTCCCACTCGTTCTTTGCTCGATGATCCACTGCTCTAATCTTTCCTCCAACTCGGGCCACCTCACTTTATGTCCTCGGAAACTCTTCTTGACCTGTCGGAGCTCGTTTTCCAGCTTCCTCCACTTGCAAACCATCATTAATCTTAAATTCTCTCTTGGCTGCTCGATTTCCATGTTCCTCTGCGTAGCTGATGGCCTTCAGTTTAAACTGTGCTTCATAAGCGTGTCTTTTTGCCATTTTCAGGGTTGTTAAAACAACGATGTTCTGCATAACGCACATACCCGTTCTTTTATACACAATCAACGCCCACACTTCCCCCTTTAACGTTCGCATGGTGTTTTGTACTACGTCCGCCTTCCAATAACAACAACACACAGGGCGCGCCACACATTTTGAATAAAATCTAAGACATTTATGTGCGCCTTATAGTCATGAAAATACGGTAAGCAGTTTGGAAAATGAATGAATGAACAGTCAATGAGATTTCTTTGCTGTAGGTCGTGGTTTCACTCCAAACTCGCCATGCAGTAAACCACATCACACACAAAACTTTCATTTAAATAGTCTCAAACGTGTGCACCTGCTGCCCATTTATGCAATCACTCTTAGTAAATCGATCCTCCATCCTGGCATTTAGCAAACAAAAACTAGGTTTTCCAAGAGACCACAGTCATTATATGTTAACAGTAGAAACTGTCCTAAATTCCATCTTAAAAATTAAATCTGGGATGGTTTTACCTACAAAAAGAATACCAAACGTGCAGAGGCTAGTCGTCCACATGTTAGTAAGTAATCAGTTGTTAATTCCACATGTTCTAAATGGCCTGCTTGTGCCGATTTAGCAGCCAGCTTTACATGTTTGTTTATTTCAACACGTGTGAAATGCAACAAAATATTCATACACTCGGGACCCACAGTTGGGACTGTACTTATGTAAAAATTACATTTCTAAGTTTAAGGACAAGATGTTAGCTGCTACATTTTACTTAAAATGTGCATTAAAACAAATCTGTGCATAAAATTTGTTGATAAATGAGGCCCTAAATCTAATGCTGTCCCATTAAAACTTGGTTGCATCGTGTTGAGTTTTCTATATGCCTTGGGATGACTTTTGTCATGAATTAGCACTTCAGTGTATTCATAAAACTGAACTGAATTACTGTAATTATCTGTGAAATAAACAGATGGGGAAAACATTTGAAATGTGTTTTTTCTGCTGTTGTGGTGACTAATCTGCCTTTGTCTTGCACACAGACATGTATGCTAATGCTTGTACATGTGTTACAAAGTGCAATATCAAAGTGGTGTGTGTGTGTGTGTGTGTGTGTGTGTGTGTGTGTGTGTGTGTGTGTGTGTGTGTGTGTGTGTGTGTGTGTGTGTGTGTGTGTGTGTGTGTGTGTCAGCAATGTGGAGGCATAAATAAAACCAATAGGTCTGATAGTTTGGCTTTACAGTGAAACAATAGAGAAAATGTGAATTGCCTCCAGTAATGAGAGAGAGATGTAGACATTCATTTTGATGAAGGGATGTCATTACTGCAGACAATTGAGAGCAGACTGAATAAACCATCCTGTTCAAAGAGACACCAGGTCGGTTTAGGAGAAAAACCTGCCTGCTTCAGATCACTTCTAAAATTTAAAAAAAAAAAAAAAAAGTATGGTGTGTTATTATTCCAGGAAAAACAATTTTAGTGGCAGCCTGTGGGGTGGGGGTTGACTCCAATTGGCTCCCAATTCCACTTTTTTTTTTTTTTTTTTGACATTTTGATTTGAGATATTGACATTAAGAAGAAATGGAGAAAGAATGATGCCACAGCAGTGTACCTTAGCTATTCTAAAATATTTTCATCGACTGAGTTGCTTCAGTAGATTAGGGAGGGAAGAAGAGATGGGGGAAACACGGAACATAGAAATCTTGTTGTGTGTGTGTGTGTGTGTGTGTGTGTGTGTGTGTGTGTGTGTGTGTGTGTATGGATGAAAGAGAGACCACAATAATGTTAAATGGCTTGTTTTACTTTACAGAAACTGTTTTTAACTACGTGATGCACTTTATTTATCTGTTTAACATGAAAAAACCTACATCAATAAAATTTGAAATTTGCTTTTGATAGATATCAGAGTTTGGAAATGAGGATTATTTCAAAAGAACCAAAAGACCAAGGTAGTATTTAATAAGAAGGAAAGTCACGTCCTTGTTCACTCTGAAGTACCAGAGTCCACTGGAGTCCCAATCAAGGTGGTTTATTCATTTATTTTTTTGTTATCATCATTAATTAAATGTTGGTCAGTCTTCAGTGACTTGAATCTTTACTGAAAACATAAAATCCTGTGATTGAGAAATATATTCGGACTGTGCTGTATTTGTCTGTCTGAGATCTTGTATGAAGAGATTACATGAGTCTGTTGCCATTGCTGGGTTTTAACAAAGCTTGCTGGTTATTTGGGTTTTTTGTTGCCCTTTTGACCCTCCTCTTACATCATCCCTGATTTCCGACAACAATAAGACGAAGATATGTTTAAGAAAGAAACATTGTATTTCATATACTGCTTTCAGTGCGGCCAAAGTCTATATGATGTGAACAGAACTGCCGATACAGCTACAACATGTCTACTAGCAGGACTTTTATCCACGGAGTTGACTGATCAGTAAAACTCAGAACATTTAACTAAGGCTGGGCGATTAATCGGATTTTAACGATCATAAAAATAAAAGGGTGTGGTTATTTTTCTCTTTACAGTTTCCTCTCCTGCTGTCTTCAGTTGCTAATCGACCGTCACTGGCATTGCAGCGCTGTGCTGTAAACTCCTCCCACAACCGCTTTGGTTTCATTCAGACACTGTTGCCATCTTGGCGAGTTTCTCGCTAAATCTGGCGACTTTTTTTGTTAAAAGCGACCAGCGACAAATCTAGCAACTTTCACTGGAGCTATTAGACGTTTCAGGTGTTTTGGTGACTGACTTAAAAGCACATATAGTTCTGCAGTTACTGTGAGGAACGAGCAGCGGGAGTCTCTCCCCGTCCTAAAGCACTCCCAGGTGGCCAGTCTCTGTCGGCTGCAGGTCAATGTAGAATAACTGCAGTAGGTTGTGGAAGTTCACAACAACATAGTTTATACCATTTTCAGTGAGAACTGGCTCCATTATTTTTGTATACATAATTCGGCAAGTTAAGTCACTGTAATATCCCTATGTTACGGTGCGTTACCATAGCAACGTGTTAATCAGCTGGTTCAGATCAGTTGGCTTTTAACAGGTAAATGAGAAAAACGTGCTGTAGCCTGACAGCGGTTGTTTGGCATAAAACATACATCGAGGCCCAACATAAAATAGTTCCTATATAATTGGTAAAAGCAGATTAAACAACTCTAAAATACTGGAGAATTGTGTTAAATAATAGAGATCTCAATTTCAGTCAAAATAATTGTGATTATAATTTTTGTCATAATCGAGCAACCCTACATTTAACCATGTTGTTAATGAAGAATTGCCATTTTTTACATTATCAGTAGAAATAGAAATAAAACTGATTCAGCTAATATTTCACCCTTGAAATTAAACAGAAGACATGTTTATCTCTGTGTCTTTGACACCATATTATTTATTTGGCAGTAATGCAGTGACGATGGAAAGCATGTGACAGTGTTGCAGTAAAATCAATTTAAGTAAAGCTAATAAACGTGTTCCAGTATGACTTAGAACCAGCTCTTTTGGCTCCACCACTGTACCAGTACCAGCATCAACTCTACCACTTATGTTTGCAGCCTACAGTGTGTTTGTTGGTTCTTCCAAAACATGAGCTCCATGAAGCTGCTTGTCTGTTTAATTGAAGTGAGTTTTTCATGTGAGCTTTCACAGGGATGTGAGGCCAAACCAGCAGCGAGAGAACGTGAGCTCAGTGTTCCTCTAGTTTCCTGTTCTTGTTTTCTATCCGCAGCCCCTTCCCATTGTGACCTATAGAGCTGCATCTATAATCGCCATGTCTAGCCAGTGTTTGCAGCTACTGTATGTTTATAAATATAACCAGATGTTCTAAAAAAGTTAGCTTATGTTTACAGTCTTTTTTTTTTTTTTTTTTTTTTTTTTTTTTAGAAAAGTATGAATTAATTCTCTTTTCATAACTATTTACTGTTTTTATCATTTACCACTTACTATAAGAAAACGTAGATGGGTTTTGCAGATTATTCACAAACACAATCTTTAGTGTAAAAAGGTGTTTAAATAATGACACTGGGGATATGAAAACATACATTTGCTGGGAAAACAAAGCAGCCACTGAAGTGTCTCCCTGCACAGTGGTTGTCTACATAAATTTCCAATAAATAACCAAACTAAAGCCCTATAATATTGATGTATTGCAGATTTAAGAAACGATAGCACACTACATTATGCAGCCACAGCTCTGCAAGGCATTAACTGAAGACGATTGTTACAGAAATCCATGAATGCGAGCAGCAAACTGCAGCATTGAGCTTGTAATGTACAAGAGGCTTTTTGTGAATGCACTCTGCTCCGTCATTATACTCAGACTGTTTTCCGTCAGCCTGTCATTATCCTAGGCAGGGCTTAAATACACACACACATTATTCCTTTCAACCTGTACTGATATGTGCGAGTGTGTGTGTGTTTGAGTGAGTCATGTCTTAGTTCTTTGGTTCATCGCTTTCTTGCTGTCACGGATATCATTTGCTCTGTGAGAAGTGTTAGATGCTCACCTGTACACCTGCTGTTCTTATGTGTGTGAGGTACACCGGGGGGAATTACCTCTCTTTACACTGCAGAAGATTAAAACACACACCCACACTAAATCAATCTTTTTTTTTTTTTTTTTTTTTTTTTTAACAAGGTATGAAGTATTATGATAACGACTGTGCACCTACACACCGGCGCATGCATTTAAAATGTCCTCATCATACTGCCGTAACCATGGAGAAATGAAAGAAGCAACAGAAATGAGCAAAAGATTTGAGGGGGAAAAAAAAAAAAAAAAAGAGTATTGGGGTAAATTGATAATACGGTTTAAAAAAAAAAAAAGTTGTTTCAAATTCCTCACGTTTGCACACGCCTGGTTGTGAAAATATTGAGTGTCAAAATCATTGTCACTGAAATTTTACAGCCACGTTTCAGTCTTCACAGGAAGCACTGGAAGGAAGCTGCTCTGCTAGCGGTGGAGCAGGTGACATGAGAATCTCACCTCATTTAGTAGCTGCTTCAGAGCTGTCAATCATATCATGATATTCTTCACCAAAGTGAATGTGCTGAAAAGATAAGGGGGTGGGGTAATCCATAAAAGAAAAATCAACTAGCTGTTTTTGTTGATAAAGAAAAATCTAATACTGAACCGTTCCTAAATCAACCCTGATGTCAGACTCTTTTGTTGGGAGGAAAATGAAACCGCATCAACAGTACCAGGCAAAAGTTTGGACACACTTTCCCATTGGATTTAATCGAAAAGCGTGTCCAAACTTTTGACTAGTAGTGTACATATTAGTCTGGATTGTCAGTGTGTGGAGCATTTGTCTTGACTGTGAAATTTTACCAGGCACAGTGGCAATGCAACATTTCTGCAGTTCAGGGAAAGCCATGAGGATTAAGAGTCAGTCAGTGTGATGTAAGGACTAAAAGGCTTCTCTGATGGTGTGTCTTTGCTTTGCAGGATCAAGCATGAGAACATCGTGGCGCTGGAGGACATCTATGAGAGTCCCGACCACCTCTACCTGATAATGCAGCTGTGAGTTAAGCTTCTCAGGCTTTCACATAGCTTTTTAAGCTTTTAGCTCATCCACAGGTATTTTAATCAGTGGCCTTTCCTCATCCTAATCCTGCTCACAGCATAGCTGCTCTAGTTACTGCAAGATGTTGCAGTTTATGGCCTACAGAAAGAATCAATCTTTCATGACCATGTCGATTTACTTCAACATTTTGCATTCTCCATCTACATGTTGCAGGCTTTTGGATGCTTTACAAACGGCTATTCTCATGGACCTTTGCAATCATTTAGAGCCCTATCAAACCCTGCAAGTGCAGGTTTCCTTGACTTTAGGCCTACTTTCAACTGGAACATCTCAGTGGGAATTGGGAAACTGGATGGGCATATACATATATATATATATATATATATATATATATATATATACATATATACATATATCCACATTAGCTGAACTCTTCTACGACTTGTGGATTTAATAAATCAGCTGGCCACACAATACATAAAGTTTACATTTACAGCTGAAGAATAAATCAATCAGTTTTATAGCCAGTCCTCCTGACACTATTGGTTTAATAGACTGCACACATGTTCACTTTAAAGCCCCCTCCTCAGAGAACTCATACTCTAATGACAAGTAACATCACTCCATAAATGTCCTATTTGACAGTGACATACGGCTCATTGGTACGTATATTTAATTAAAACATTATACAGCAGTGGGTTTTTTTATGACAATGTTTTGTTTTATAGGAAATTGAGGTTATGCCCTTCCCTCCTGGTTAATAACACTACTTACATTTTTTTATCAGCCCTGACTCACCTCTGTCTCTGTCTCTGTCTCTGCACACATTCCTACAATCTTATGCCTCTTTATGGGCTTTTTTGGGGTTTTACCTGCAAATTAATGACAGCTGGAGCTTCTTTTCAATTTACAAAGAGATTGACATTCACAGCTTTAAGAACAAAATGAAAATGTTTTTGCAGTTGAATGGGCTCGACCCAGGGGGGCAACGTCGCTTATTCTCCATTCATTTCCTATGGAAGCTGCGCAGTGAGGCCAAAATCCCTGCCCTCGTCCAGCCAAGCTACAGGCCAGGCTTTCATTGACTCTTTCAGTAAAACATGAATTTTTCTGGATTGGGCTTGAGATCTGACATGAAATGATAATATTCACCAGGATGTTGACTTGTTTTTAAAACAGGTTGTTTCTTTTCTTTTGCAAAGTAGAGTGAACAGCAAGATTTCTGTTAGTTTAAGCAAAATCTTCAAACTTTCTTCATGTTTTATCTGTCATGTCTGCAGTGAAAATGCCAAAATTTTAAATTTCTTGGAGACAAGCCATCCGATAATGTGATGTGCAACACTGCCGCTCTCACTGTGTTGGGTTTTACCTGGGTTGCGATGACCTTCTCCTGTCAAAGTCGTTTATTCGCTCCCAGTGTGTCGAGACCATAAGAATGCTATGGAGATTTCTTGAGGAAAATTTAAGAAAGCAATACCACATTAGTTTTCCACCTTAAAACCTTGTACTTCTTACTCCTTTTTATGGCAGACTGATGTTAATTATGCACATTTCTGAACCTATCATTGTCCTGCAGCTTCATGTGACAGCTGCACTTTACTTTACGGCATCACGTCACACACGAACAACGAGATATCACCACAGTGGTCATTTTCGGCACGCATCACGCTTGACTCTACAAAGAAAATAAAGAGGACATTGTCAGAGGAAGTGAGGAAAAGAAAGAGAGAAAGTGAAATTTGTTTTTTACTTGCCTGATGAGACATCATGAAACAAGCATTTACATAAAGCCGTTTTTCTTCTTAGTTGTTTGCTGGTGTATTTGGGGCATTAATGCTCCAGCAACACAACTGTTAAAGCAGATACCCCGAAACTCTCTCCATGGTTCCCTGGTAGATGATGTAATCAGTAGATCTTTAGTGGTAAGCTCCTAATGAAGCGTTAATCCGGCAGTTTTACTGACTGAAGCTGTTTTAGCCCTACATGAAGCAAACAATTCAGCCCTGAAGTGTTGGTATGTCTGTTGCATTTACACTTCGCCATTGCACTTTTAGAAAGAATTCAGCAGTGAAGACATAAAAAGTAACATAGCAGAAGAAAAATACCATTTAAAGTCACTGTATTCATTCAGTGTTGGATACATTTATTATCTACAAATTCAATATACTTTTCCCCCCCCCATAGTTTCAGTCAGAATGGATTTTTTTTCCCCCAGCTATGTCCACCGTTTGATGATCGAACATTTAGCAAAGTAAACCTAGTTTTATAACATCTTTACATGTATGTGTCACACTTGAACTTGCTTTAGTGTGTTGACATGTTTACTTCAGTATTTTCCCTCATCACTAAATCAAATTAGTTCATGTACACCGAAAGTTTTGCCTTTAAAAAAAAAAAAAGACATGGTGTAAAGATAAGAACAATTTTTGAGCAGTGTGGTGTTTTCTGAAGTTGAAGTTCCTCTTGGTTTTTTTTTCCTCCTCTGAGTCCTCAGCTGTTGCTTTAATCCTGATAGATCTGTAGGTATTTAAGTCAAGAGAACACATACTTGTACTCATTTGTTTTGTGATGTTTCCCCTGTATCATTTGATTAATGAATAAAACACAAGTCTAGGAAAAAAAAACTGTAAGAGCAAATACAAGTATTTGATTTCCTTCTAACTTTAGGATTTGATCATATAAAATGCAACTTTTTATTTTATTATTTTTTAAATATTTAATGACTTATTCATAAAACATCAGTTTAAAAAAAAATCTGTTTTTCCTCAAACTTAAATCTTATTCCTCTGTCCACCCGCCTCCCCGTCAGCACACACATACACACACATTAAACCTACTTATCCTCCCACACATCCTAACACACCACACAGCTACAAGGCCTCTTTTACATCAGTAACATCACTGCTTTGATGGTCATCTGTAGACGGAAGCAGAAATCGCCCATGGTTCACCCCTGGGTGTCCTACTAACCTTCTCTGCAAGGTTAGAGCTGCTTGCATAAAAGGAGACGCTGATCTGGATGTTGATGCTTGTGCTGCAAACAATCCAGTCAAGTAACCAATAAGTCATGGTTGTAAATTACACAAATTTTTAAAATCTTTGTTATAGTTTACAAATTTCAAACTTTAAAAAAAAAAAAAAAAAAAAAAAAATTAGCTTAAATTAGTTACCTCTCACGAAGGATTTACACCATTTAGAGCCTGGTATTTTAATAGAAAATGATAATTCTGTTTAGTTGCTGCTTATGATCATGTATATCACATAAGTGAAATTTTAACTGCATTAATATGCAGGATAACTGGACTGTTAAATGGATAGAAGGTAACAGGATACGGTGACATAGTTAAATCAGGCCTCATCTGATATTAGAAGTTTGACATCAGACTGGTCTTCATGCTCAGCAGTTGGTACATTTATCTTTTAGATTGAAGCCACCAGTCTAACAAAGACACTTATATTAACTCTGTTAGTTATCTTTTGTTTTACCTCAGGTTAATATTTTTAAAAGCCAAGTACAACAATATAACATTTACAACATAAGCTAAGCACTAAGCTAAAGTTCAGTCAGCATGCTGTTACATAACTTGAAATCCTTGTGTTGGCCTGACTCCAAAAGGTCTGTAATTCTGATTAAGCTTTTAAGCCAAATGTTAAAAGCACTTAACAGAGGACTTCTGCTTCCTGGCCAGTTGCCGAGACCCGTTGTTCTGTTTACTACTGTTTGTTAGATGAGATGGAAAAGATAATCTCATTTGACTTCAGAGTGAAAATACTACGCTTCACCTTTTGTTTTACTTTTAGCTGAGTGACTATGTGCTCACTATAAATTACTAAAGTGAAAATCATCACATTTCCTCTTCAGTTGTATGACTTGATTCACACATCCTGACCCAAGAAGTCAGGCTTTATTAAGGCTTTTAAAGTACAGTTTAAACAGAAGGCTTAGACTGAAACTGCTGTTTTTGTTATTCAGTGCAGACAATAACATGAAATACCTGAAATCTGCTCCACACACCTCTTCTGTCTTTTTTTCTCTCATCTCAAACACCATCTGTCCTCTGATTCTTTCACATCACTGCTTTCATTCCCCCTTTTATAGCTTATTTCCATCGCCATCACCTCTTGCCTTTTCCTGTTCACATCTATTTTTTTCCCTTTCTTCCCATCTTTTTATTTTCAGGTCCATCTGTTTACTGAATGTGGGCCAGTTTCCATCGTCACCATGGGCCATTTTGTTTGAAGCATTTGCTTGTTATATGCATAGATAAAAATTAAAAAATATTAGAAGATTGTAGCTGCAGAGTAGAGGTGGTATACCAAAGCATTAAGTCAGCTGTGCTTCTGGAAACGTATCAATAAATGAGGTTTGTGTAACTGTTGTCTTGATGCTGATTGCTGCAGTTGTAAGTATCCTCATTGGTTATAATGATGAGAAATGACTGAAATGTCTTTTTACTTCTTTTTTGACAAAACAATTTTGAAAAATAAATTCCAGGTGATTACAGCATAGCAAATCGATAAGGTCTGGCAGCGTTTCCTTTGCTCCTGTTCATCACAGCTTGACTTGCATAACCTCATCTGCAGGGAGGCTATCAGTCCATGCTGCTATGAAAATCAATGCAACCAAGTGCAACATGGGTGTTTCATTGATGCTGTTTTTATGTTTGGAAAAGAAACACTGCATTTATTGTCTTTTAAAATATTCTTAAGAAGACATATCAAGTTTTTTTGTCAGTTTGTGAAATATGGGCTGTTCTCTTTGGTTTGTTTTGATAAAAGCAGGGCAGATTTTTACATTACTGTTCGTTCCTAGCAGTACCTCTGAGGCTAGTTTGCACACATTCAAACATCTAATCCTGGTAGCAACAAGATAAAATATCTTTATCCTCTAACAAGATGTGTACATTTTGGGGGTAAATTTTATAGTGGGAGGGAAAGTTAAAGAATAAAATTAGGTCTCTTTTAAAAATCATATAAATATAAACCATTTCTATGTTTCGATGTATTGTGAGTTATAATTATAACAAATCATTATATTGGTGTTTTTCACAACAGTTTTTGTCACATTGTGTTGATTTAACCCATATTGATTTGGTTTCAAATTGCACTGGTTTTAGTGTACCAAAACCTGATATTCTCTTGTCATGTAATCTATACCACCATAAACCACGCATTATTTGGTTTAGAGGTGGGTATTGTTGTAAGTCATCATTCCTGGTAGTTTATTGTCATTTGAATGAATGAAGAGAGATGAAAGATGATCATTATATTGTCAATTTTCCAAAATTATGGCATCATAAACCCTACATAGTAGGTTTTATGGTTTTAATCTGTTTAGCTGAGTGTTTTGTGATTGTGTTAAAATGTGCTACCCTGCCGTAAATGTTTTGCTAATTTAATTACGAAAGAAGAAAGAGAAACGGAGAGATTTAATTAGTCTATTGGATAAGTTGATGCATACAAAAATGTGAAACAAGTGAAATCCATATCAATTGTAGTTATTAAGGTTGTTGCATAATATCCATTTGTGTTAATTAGGTTACATTTACACAGAATTTGATTTGATGCAATTAGAATAATGATCATAGTGACATGAAAGTTTTCACAGTATCAAGCTAGTTTAAGTGTTCATGTGAACTAAGAAGGTCTCTATTAAAGAAACTGGAGGTTTAAGTGCAGCAGCACGCTTTTTTTTTCCTCCTTCCAAGGCAGCTAATGACTGCAGCAGCTCGATAACTCCGGTCAGATCACCGGCTCTCTGCTGTGATTAGTAGAAGACTAAAATGGTTCTTTATCTCAGTGTGTTCACACACACACACACACACACGGACACACAGAAAATAAAAGCTTTCTGACATTAGTAATGCACAACCATCATCTCAAGAGGGCAGTGTGACTGCCTTCCTGCTAACTGATCAGTTGACAGAGGGGACAAATGTTGGGGTACAGAGAAAAGGAAGGATGGAGGAATGATGCACCATTTGATCTGCAATACTTGGAATTAAAGCAATAAATGTTTCTGTATTACTTAGCAGTAGTCTGACGCGTGCTAAATGAATCTCCATATACAGATAAAGGGAATGGTAATAAAACATTTAGAACATGTACTACTTTCTTTTTCCTCAAGCCCTTCAATGTTTTGAAAAAGCACCCCCCCCCCCACACACACACAGACACACACACACCCACACACACACACACACACAAAGCCAACTATGTATTCAGAGCCAGTTATCAACAGACTTTGTGTTAACGTGAGATAAAAAAATTTTGTTAGCGTAAATTAATTAATGCGTAAACTTTGCCCAGCCTTAGTTTATATGAATAGCTGCATATTTGTTGTCTGCTGTCACTGGCTGTTGATTTGACCCTCTGTTTTTCTGGCATCACGAGTGCTGGATGTGGACACTATTTGCAGTGCTGTGTTTGGGACCAGAACCATTAAGAGAGAAATACTATTTTAATTGAACACGTCTGAACTTGTCAGATCAGAGCTTTGTGACAGTGATGGTTAGATTTTAGGTCCAGATACAGCAGAACACACTGTTCTTCCAGAGCATTGTTCATTCCTGATGATGAATGAGGATATCATCCATCCAGATAAAGAGGTTTTCATGGAGTGAAAGATGGAGCTTCTTGTATGCAGCTCCTTGTATGCAGACACAGTTGCATTGATGTGTGTTAAAGTACACACCTTAGATTGGTTTGTGTTCAAACTGGACTTAACTTAATTGGACTTAACTGCCTGGACAACATCACATAGTTAAAACAGCTCACTATGACATGTTAAAATGACTAATTAAATATTATGCAGGCAGATTGCAGGAATTTTTTCTTTCCTTTTCTTTATTTTTGTGGACTTGGACCTCCCAAGTCATGGGATTAACTTTATTGTGAAACCCTCCAGGAGTATTTCCAAAGCTTGCACTTATTGTGAGGCAAGTTCTCGACATCACACACAGCACAGCCAGTGGCATATTTTTCTTCTGCTGGTTCTGTGATGCAGGATCTCGAGCAGAGCTGAAACCAGGGGTAGTGGATAATGTCGTGATTATGCATCAGATCTTCCAGTCAAATGAATGAAGCCCCTAAGTAGCAATATAACAGACTATAGCCAGGCAGTCTGGTGGTTCAGTGTGATATTATGCAGGTTAAAAAAAGAAATCTCTGGCCATGGAATTCCTAATTTTACTGCAGAACATACTTTTTCTAAACCTATGTTGTTGGCTTTGATTTTCCTATTTGCAAACGGTAATCTGCATTACTTCCTTTTTGTTCTTGATGTGTTATCACAGCTGGCATAGTCACTTTCTGTTTGGTCGTTGGATAGTCTATTTGCAAGCGAAGCAAGACCCTCGGCATTCAAGCGGACCAGAGTTTGCTTCTTTTGTCTGCATGCATGAGTGCGGTTGGTGTTCATACTACTACAAACAAACTGTACTATCCCTGGGAGGAGACAGATCATGGTCTGTTTAAAGCGGACCAAACAACGGCAGTGTGAACGAGCCCTGAGGGAACCTTAGTTTCAAGGTTGGCTGAAATTTTTAGGGAAGGGAAACAAGGTAAGATTGAGGTGTGTCAAATGACACAAGTACAGGACTGAAGTGATGAACACTTCTCAGAGGTTGGACTTCAACATTATTGAAGCATCTTGAGATCATCTAAACAAGAGTTTAGTTTTAAAAATCCTGAGGGTTTATGCAAATGTTCACTTGTAAGTTTGTTAGAATTACAGAAGCTGTTTATGCCATATACTCTTTTTTTTTTTTTCATACATATCAGCTAATTTCTGCATTTACTTTGCACTTTACGGGAAATGTATATTTAAAAAATCTGGATGGCTTGAGACCTTTCCACAGTTTTTTATGATCAGAAACTTTTGTCCCAGATAGCAGCCCGAGGTCTTGCCAAGAATTAGTAAGTACTTTTTCTTCCTTTAATGTCATGAATGGACATCCAACAAGACAACCCTTAAGAGCCAGCACACTTCACGAAGCAATAAAAATAGCTGTTGCATCTAAACACAGGACTGTGAGGGTAATGTCTGTGGGCAGGAAAACTTGCCTCAGTGGGAAAAGGTCCAACGTCTGGCAGATTAAACTCAAAGAACCGCAGGTGGTGCAGATTATTTCTCTTTTTATAGATAAAATACTGTAGGCTGAAGCGGTATCGAACACAGTGGTGTGTTATTGGCACACTTTTTGATCTGGTGGTCTTTGACTTCTTCTGTGATTTCTCAAAAACTAGTTGGATCAGATAAGTGGAGCTAATTTGGCACATGGCATTCTACTGTGTTAAAACTGTATGCTTTGTGTTTTTTTTATGCTTGTCTTGTGTGTATGTGTCGTTTAAATATGTTAATGTGTGTTTACTGTGCTGCCCTTGCATTTCTGTTTGTGTGGGAACTCCTGTCTGATTGCCATGGTCTCTTTACACAAAATGCTTATGCAACCATGCAGCCTGGTGGCTGATACCTCCCTTTGCTGTGTGCTTGTGTGTGACTGTGTATCTTTAGCCCTTTCTTGTCATTCTCAGACATGGCTGCCTCTGAAACCAAGCGAGTCGCTGCCCTCTTTGAAGAGAGACTGAGAGGATTAGCAATTAATTCTGATCCCCTTTTTTTCTTTTTTTTCTTTTTTTTTTTTTTCTTTCAGAAACTTCATTAGCTTAACTTCCACAGACTCTAATCTGATCTGTTGCCATGACAACATGCACTGATACACAGGGCACCTCTCCATGTTGACGTTTGCCCTTATGTCTGTGTTTAAATGAACATTTGTTTTGTGTCATTGTTCAAAGCGGGTTGTTAGTACTACTTTTATTACTTCTGTCCTCATTATTTCCATCAGTAGTACTGAAGAAAACAAACTGTATATGTCCTCTACATATATTTGCACATTTTTCCCCTGCAAAATCTGTGTTGCAAATCGTAAACATGACCACAAATATTAAGATTTGGCTTCATTGTGAGGTGACAAAGAACATATACTCCAGCAGGGGGAGCCATGTGTCTGTCCACAAAGGAGACGGACCACTCCTCACCTGCTTTAACTGTACGTTGTGTACACCTAAACATGTAATTTCATGTGGTCAGGAGCAGGGGTGTCGTGGTCCCTTAAGAAGTGGGTATACTAAATACACAATTTTTCGCCATTGTATATATAAAAAAGAAAAAAAAAAAAGGAGCACAGAAAATGCTGTGTCAGAAAAAGTGACATGCGAGACTACTCTATATAGTTTATCCCAAAAATCCATCAGTTTATTTGCTCATTGTCACATCCTGACTGATATTGACTAGTGAGAGACAGGCTCATAGACATATGTACAAATATCTTTATTATGTCTATATTTAGGCTGAAGTTAACACAGCTGATGGCTAACTCCACCGGTGTAGCATAGCGAACCTTAGTTGAGCTGCTGGGCGACATTGTACGGGCGTTTGTAATTGTAAAACTAGCATCATGGGGTTTAGAAGTGGTTATACTCAATGTTGACTGAAAAAGAAGTTGGTATACCCCTGTATACCCGCGTATACCCTGGACTACACCACTGGTCCTGAGGGGAAAAAACATAAAAGTAGTTATTGCAAGAATCTGCCAGAGGGAAGAACTTTCCAAATAAACTTTTGTTTTTCTTGAGTCAAATGTGATTTTTGTTCTGCACTATAAATGCATTTTTCCCTTCCACCACAGCTTATATAATGGCTTTAAATGTTGCAGAATTATGAAGTGTTTATAGATTAAATCAACCCTAACTTGCTTATTTCTTCAAATATATAGTGAACATTGCAGTTCTATGACTGGACATGTGTGTGGGTTTCTGCACATGGCTTGCAGCTTCAGCACACACTTGGCTGGAAACCTCTACCACTCATAAATTTACCAGAAATCTCAACTCAAGTCAAAAGTCCCCCGGTCTGTTACGGCTTACTGCTTTGTGTTTGAACAGGAATGTGTGTGTAAGCCACAGTTTTCCACATATACCCCCCTCGTTATGTCCGCAGGGTGTCTGGTGGAGAGTTATTTGACCGAATCGTGGAAAAAGGGTTTTACACAGAGAAGGATGCGAGCACGCTGATCCGTCAAGTCCTGGATGCTGTAAACTACCTGCACAAAATGGGCATTGTTCACCGAGACTTGAAGGTAAAACACACACACACACACCGTCTGTTTCCTTATCATGCATACACACATAAACACTGACTTTTAAATCTACTTGAGTGGTTTGTTCTCGCTTGACAACCAGTGACTTACTGCTGCGGTAAGGGCAGTGACTTGACACATGCAGTGCATTTTGGGTCAGCGTGGCGTGTGCCAGCTGTTAGAGGAGAAGGATCTGCTCAGAGGGAAGTCAATAAAGCACTACAGGTTCAAAAGGGAAGAAAAGAAGTTGTTTCAGCCTCTGATCTGATTGAAGTTGTGGTTTTACTATTAGATTTTGATAGATATTTGCAGAACAATAAACTGTAATTTTAAAAAAAGATATTTTTTGAAAAAAAAAAGAAAGGAAATCATCTCTTTCTTCTTTCAGCCCGAGAACTTGTTGTATTTCAATCCACAAGACGAGTCCAAGATTATGATCAGTGACTTTGGTCTGTCCAAGATGGAGGGCAGTGGTGATGTTATGTCTACAGCCTGCGGCACGCCAGGATATGTTGGTAAGCCAGTCAGACTTCCCCCGACTCCAACAGTTGATTGTTTTTCACTTTCTTCCTAATCTTTTTCCTGTAAAGGTTACAGTTTGCTACCTGAGCTGCTGTGAACCTTATCAGTTCTCCCATTCACCAGCAGCACCTGGAGATTCCAGCGACACGGCCAGTAGAAATTCATTTTTCAAACAGTGGGTCATTAATTTAGACAACCTGAGAAAAAAAGCAGGACTGTTTATAGGTCAGCACAAACGTTGTTTTCATTAACTATGCCTTGCTAATTAAAGGGGTGCTGGTATGGTATTTGGAGTTTTGAGCTTTCTACAGTGTTACAGGGTTGAATCCTCATCAGACATGTGAACGGCACTGTTTTTTATCACCTAAATGCATGTTTGAGTTTGAGTTCCAGCACTCCCTCCGTTCGGTTTCCATGGCGACAAAAAAAACGCGTCGTTTTAGAGAGTTTTTTCAACTTGGAAATCCTTGTGACGTCCCGGGGCATAAGGTTTAGTTTAGTTTTCATTCCACTGCATTTGATCACTTACAAGCCAAATGGAGGGCTATAATGGACAGTGTGGGCTTTCCTGGCATTGATGCTTCTCATATATATTTGTTAATATGGGTGAGGAAATTGTACCAATTATGCAAACCTTAAAGAGGTGCCATTATGGTATTTCGAATTTTCTGAGCTTTCTACAGTGTTACAGTGTTGAATCCTCATCAGACATGTGAACGACACTGTTTTTTATCACCTAAACTCATGTTTGAGTTTGAGTTCCAGCACTCTCTCCGTTCGGTTTCCATGGCGACGAAAAAACGCGTCGTTTTAGAGAGTTTTTTCTACTTGGAAATCCTTGTGACGTCCCGGGGGATAAGGTTTAGTTTAGTTTTCATTCCACTGCATTTGATCACTTACAAGCCAAATGGAGGGCTATAATGGACAGTGTGGGCTTTCCTGGCATTGATGCTTCTCATATATATGTGTTAATATGGGTGAGGAAATTGTACCAATTATGCAAACCTTAAAGAGGTGCCATTATGGTATTTCGAATTTTCTGAGCTTTCTACAGTGTTACAGTGTTGAATCCTCATCAGACATGTGAACGACACTGTTTTTTATCACCTAAACTCATGTTTGAGTTTGAGTTCCAGCACTCTCTCCGTTCGGTTTCCATGGCGACGAAAAAACGCGTCATTTTAGAGAGTTTTTTCTACTTGGAAATCCTTGTGACGTCCCGGAGGATAAGGTTCGGTGATTGGTTACCTTCTACTGGTTAACAAGGGCATGTACAAATACATCAGGCGGGGGGAAAACGTGGGATAAAGTTATCTCCAAGTTATTTCCAACGATGGCTGGTGAGTTTACCAAAGAGAGACATCCTGCTGCATTTGTTGCTGTGGGTTGCTGTTTTCCACTTTGTTTTCAGGGTCTGATTCAGGTTCCAACATGTAGGGCTGTATGCTATGTGTTGACATTGTATTTTGTTTTTTTTTTATTGAGTTCATATCAGCCTAATCCTTCTGTTTATGAGATGTTACAATGACAGCGA
Organism: Telmatherina bonti; assembly: GCF_933228915.1. Classification (NCBI taxonomy): domain Eukaryota; kingdom Metazoa; phylum Chordata; class Actinopteri; order Atheriniformes; family Telmatherinidae; genus Telmatherina; species Telmatherina bonti. Next base: position 17,878,032 of record NC_136632.1, on the reverse strand, counting down.
AAGCAGTTGCGGTGCGCGCTTCCGATGTAGTGCAGTGGCGGGAGGCGGGGCTTAATGCGGAAGAGTCTCAATCCACTCGTTTTGCCCACAGGCTGATCTGACAGCCTGCGGCGAGGGTCGGTCTGAAGTAAATAAAGCGATTTTTGACAATAACTCGATCAATCCCAGCCCTTCTGGTCTCAGAAATAAAAATAAATTAGCCTGAAATGCACATAATAGTTCCACTTTAAGCTAATATCAGTCATCAGTCACATGGGACTATTAATTCCTGTTTAATTCCGAATAAAAGTTAATTTCGCTTTAAGCTGATGAAAAACGACCATGTAAACATTTAATTTCTAATGCAAATTTCGATTCGGAATTAAACTTAATTCCGATGTAAGTGGCTGTTTTATTCACATTTTAATTCTGAACTATTTAATTCCTCCGTCATGTAAACTTTCATTCTGCTCTAAGTTAATTCCAGTCGTTCTGCGCATTTTCTTTACCTTGTCCTGTCCCGATGACGTGCGTTATTTTGCCTCCCGTGGTCTTTCTTCTCCTTCTCAGTTGCTGCAAAAAGTGTAGGAGTATGCTCGTGTTGAGCTGGTACTTCAAATTTATAATGAAAATAGCAGCAAAGCTGGTACTACTTATATAGTTTTTACAAGTTATGACTGAAAAGACAAGAAGCAGGGAGCCAACTTTGTTTATTTCCAGTATACGTCATATGTCACGTGCACCCTCTGTCCAATCAGAACCCATTCCAACCCGCCGCTCTAAAGAGGAATTAAGTGAGGACGAGTTTCATGTAAACCTCCATTCAGAATTATTTTCATGTGAACGCGTAGGAGAATATGTTAATTCCAAATTATTTAATTCCAAATTATAAATTCCGAATTAAAAAACACCGTAGTGTATCGTCATTTTTCATCAGTTTAAAGCAGAAGTAACTTTTATTCGGAATTAAAAAGGAATTATAACTCCCATGTAAACATAGCAACTGTGGACGTATGTCAAATTCCCCTTGTTCTTTGCAGGAGATTACCCACACGATCACCAACATGCTGTTAAATACATGTATAAATGCACACAGTCTCATCTTCCAGTTTCTTCAAGTAATGTTTTCAATGATGTAATATTTTCCCAACAAGTTCACATTCTCATAATATAGTAGAACAGAGGTATCTTACATTTCCCCCATCCTGCATTAGTAAAAGAAGAGTACTTGTTAAGTACTTGCTAAGTCTGCTTACTAGGGGGTTACATATTCAGTCCCATTTTCTTGTTTGCCTGAATTTATCCTTCTGGAATCTCATGGAAAGAGTAACCTTTTCCATGTTATCTTTCCAACATTGTGCTGTGC
>NC_136632.1:17769187-17866687 GCF_933228915.1 Telmatherina bonti | reverse complement strand
TAACAGGTTTGACAGTCTGTAATATAAAAACAAGCTTTTCCTGTAAACTGGGAAGCTCAGTGGAGAACAGCACACTGTGTGTGTATGTGTGCAGGGAGACAGACGGAGCACCTCCCTGCTGGCAATTAGCACAATTAGCGTCTGGATTCAGACCTTGTTAGCTTTTAGCCTCTGCTCAGGTGGAACGATCACATCAGGTAATCTACCATGATAATCACCAAGGAACCTTAGTGTGTGTATGTTTGTGGTCACGTCATGTGTTTAGGAGAAAGTTGGCGAGTTGCTGCTTTTCACTCGATCGCTCTTTCACTTTTTATCCCGGTGTGTGTTTGTGTGCTAGATGAAGTGTAGCGCTGGTAGAGTGACACAAAGGTCATGAAATAAAAAGAGAAAAATCAAGAAAACAGACAGAGCTTTTTCACTCCTCACGGCAGGTAGAGTCCTCCTCTCGTTCTTCCTGTCGTGCTCTTCTTTTATTAGTTTTTTGGTGTGTATCGATGGAGAATGGCATTTTAATTAGTTTTTGTGAACCTCTTGGTGCATTCAGCTCTTTGGTAATGAGGTGCAGATGATGTTCTTGGCTGAGCACTTGGCTGGTTGTTGTTGGTTCAGGTTGCTTATTAAGAATCATACTGGAACTTGAGTTCGTTTTTGTTCACTGGAACTTCAGACCAGTAAAATAGTGTTAATGTGATTAATGTAGTATGGCTAACTACTGCTCATGCTCAAGTTTCTTGATAAATGCTCCTGTTTTGCTGTCATAAATCTTGTTGTCAAATATTCTGTCACTGTGTCTAATGAATAAATGAATCAAATCATAATTATCATTTACCTTTACTGCAGTATTTTCCAACCTTTTTTCACTTGTAACGTCCTCTCTATTGTATGGCTCCATTCAAGCCTCCAACCTTCCACCGTCACACACTGATCATGTAATCAAAAACAATCTGCTTCTTATAGCTGGTCAGGAATAAGGTGTTAGTGAAATATGACAATGTTTCTGAAGTCTCTGTAAGCCTCTGACAGGTTTGTACAGAAACTAAGATAAAATCCACATGGAAATGGAGCTGAATGATTTAAAAACCATTTTCCTGAAAGACAGAGTTGTTTAAAGAAATTATGTCAGTACAAAACCACTGAAAACGTTGTAGTATGTATGCCAGGCCTGTAAATGGTGCTGTAACGGTGTAAAACATGAAGCATATGCAAGTCATGCAGTATAAACAAACGTACTAAGAGGAAGATGATGTATATTCCTGCTAAAAAGCAGACATTCATGTTGAGTTTGAATTTTTATAAAATTCCATACATTTATTGTATATCATAGGTTGCGTCTGAATAACAAACTCTGTAACTCTGTAACTCTGTAATCACATTGTTGTGGCTGTTGTTGGAGTTTGCCCATGCCGGGTAGGGCGCGTTTGGAGCTATGCTCCATCAATTCAGTAAAGCTACCTATTTGTTGTAAGCACAGAAATGAAATGGTAGCATTTCAGATTTATTCACTTTTGGACCTGGTGTCAAAATGTTTGTTTTTAGGCTCCTACAATGCCAGTTGTGAATGAGACATCCCAACCGTTAAGCAGATACACTTAAACTTGCCTTCATGTGGAAATAACCTGTTTGCTCAGTCATGCTAATGCGTGTCCTTTTGATGTTTTATATTTTTAGATTTGTCTTTTCTTGGACGTATTCAACACTGAAGCAGCTCAGAAAGAAATCTACCATTACAGATGACGTGTTTTACATCTTTGAGGCTAAATAAGTACTGGTAAATGCATGCATAAAGATGTCCTCACAGTGCCACTTGACTGTTTTATCTACAGTGGAAATCTGACACTTTAATTTGTCCTCCAGTTTTAGTCGGAAAACCTTTTTTTTCCCCCCCCGTATTTGATTCAGGATTTTTGCTTGTTGGTCTGATTTTACAGTGAATTTGCTGAAGAACTATGGCGTTTTAATTGTGTCAAGTTTTGAAACAAAATTTAAGTTTCGCTCTTCCATTAAAATGCATCCAACACACCTTATTGTGAAGCAATAGGGTTTTTTCTGCTGTTTTTCTCTACATGGGCTTTTGATAATCCAGTAAATGTGTAAAATACGATTTTGACGTCTGATGGTCTTGTATATCCACCTCTGATCTTTGGTACCCCCTCAGGAGTGAAGGGACCAGGTTAAGAAACAGTGAATCAGTGAATTACTCACTGAGGGATATTGATAAACTGAAAAAGAGCTCATGTAGATTATTTGATGGTCGTTCATTTCTTGTCTGCAGGCTGTGTGGTTATCCACCATTCTACGACGAAAACGACTCCAAGCTTTTTGAACAGATCCTGAAAGCCGACTACGAGTTTGACGCACCATACTGGGATGACATATCAGATTCAGGTGAGCCTTCCTCTTTTTATTTGTTCCTTTCTTCCAGATTAACTATTTACCTTGTCTTCTCCACCACACGCCACATATGGGCCACACACCTCATCGCCATGGTAGCATATGACCTCATTGGCTAGGAACGGAAATATGTGGAAATGTTTGAGTGGTGAGTGGGGTCATATGTCATCCCCACATTCATGTGTAAAACCTGGCAGTAAAGTTAGGGTTGTGTTAGCTTATCACCTATTGAGACTCCAGCTCACTGTGTGTGTGTGTGTGTGTGTGTGTGTGTGTGTGTGTGTGTGTGTGTGTGTGTGTGTGTGTGTGTGTGTGTGTTAATGCAGATAAAACAATGATTTTTCAGGGGAAGACTTTTGTTTATAGAAATGTCAAGTTTGCTCAAAACGCTTTGAAATGGTCCAAGGAATGACAACCAGGCAACATATTTCACATGATTTACACAGATTTACCAGTTCTGTACAGTGTGGTGAAAACCAAACTTTTTATCACAAGTGTATGATTTTTCTTTTGACCTATTATATTATATTATATTATATTATATTATGTTATATTATGTTATATTATATTATAGTTAGAGATGTACCGATCCACTTTTTGGGAGTTCCGCTCCGATACCGATATCTGAAATTTAAATATTTGCCGATACCAAATCTGTTTATGTGAACATTATTGTGACTATGGTTGTTATTGCAGTTTTAACTGTGTAAGGTTTCATTAGGTTGTAATAAATGACCCATCCTTTCTGAAGTTACCTCACCAATACAAATATAATAACATTACAGATGTAACAATTTCAACAGGTTTTATTTTGATTTGGCACATTTCACCTATATACAACTATAAATGTGTGGTTTTGAAACAAAGATCTAGCTTTTAGTGAAACAAAAAAAGTCACATTTTAACATTCAAGGCATTTATATATTTTTTTAAACATGTCCAAAGCATGTCATCAAATACATCTGCACTAGCTTGACTAGTGTGGTATCGGTTGTGGCATCATTACACTTTTATTAATACCAAGTACCAGTACACACGCTTGGTATTGGGCCAATATCGATATTGGTATTGGTTTTGGTGCATCCCTATTTATGTCACGTCATGTCAAATGTGGGACTGACAATATGACTAATATATCAACAAACACTCAAGTTCTTAGTTTTAAGCTCAGGTGTATCTCCAACGGCTGCATGCCACGTTTGCACCTGTGTCTGAAGAGTCTTAAACTAGTTTCAGATGTCACACACTGATATCATTACCTGACTTTGTTGTGTTCGAAGATGCTTTTCTCTTTGCATTATCCCATGAATTTGTGTTTTGATACGGATTAAGCTGCATAAAGTTTGTTTTAAAAGTGATTGGAGTGTATGGCCTTTTTTTTCATGCTTTTTATTCTTTTAGCCAAGGATTTTATCAGCTGTCTGATGGAAAAAGATCCAGCAAAGAGGTTCACCTGTGAACAGGCCCTCAGACACCCCTGGTGAGTAACACACACCACCATACGCAGACATTTCAAAAAGGCATTCAATCAATATGGAGGTCGATGTACAATCAGAGGCGTTATCAGAGAATTTATCTTCCTGTGTATTTACACACATCAGGATTGCTGGGGATACAGCTCTCTGCAAGAACATCCATGAGTCGGTTAGCCGGCAGATCAGAAAGAACTTCGCCAAAAGCAAATGGAGGGTAACTCTTCTTCACTGGACTTTATTTTCTGTAGCTGACTATATTATTCTGTCACAATCCCTCGTCTGACTTGCCTGTCTGCTGCATGGTGAGAAGTTACTCCTCAGTCTTTTATCGTCTCCTAAAGACTTGCAGGCCAAATATAGCTTCCACTTTTCACAAGAATAAAATGTCACCTTTTGCACACCTTCCATGTTCTTCTCTGTCTGCAGCAAGCGTTTAATGCCACTGCCGTAGTGCGGCACATGAGGCGGCTGCAGCTTGGCAGCAGCATGGACTCCTCCAACCCGACAGCGAGGCAGAGTCAGACGCAGAGGCCGGCCCAAATCCAGAACCAGTCGGGCCAGAACCAAACTACTCAAAGCCAAATCACTGGCCAGGTGGCACAGACCCAGAGCACCAACAGCACTGCCAGTAAAAACTCCTCCATGGACAACAACATAGCAACTACCCGCAAGGAATGTGAGTCAGCAGTGTCAGTAGCACCATAAGTTTAAGAGATGTGTAAATAATGGGGATTGAAATGCAGTAGGAGTGATGTTAAGAGTTATAAGGGTAAATCAGGGGTGTCAAACTCCAGTCCTCGAGGGCCAGTATCTGGCTGGTTTTTGTTGTTTCTCTACCAACACACCTAATTCAAAGCAAATGGATCCAGCAGCTTCTTGTCAGCCTGTATATTAATTTGAGTCAGGTGTGTTGGAGCATGCAGACAACAAAAGCCTGCAGGAAACCGGCCCTCGAGGACTGGAGTCACTGGGTGAGCTAACAGTGTGAGCTCCAGTAACATCTTTGCCGCAGTATTTAGGGAAGGCTGCTTTTAAGGAAAACGTGGTGGAGAGATTTTTTTCAGATATTCTTGGATTCTCCAAACACACTGCTTCTAAAACCCATTTTATCTGACTAAGCATACAGATTATTTCAGACTTGGGCATTTTGTATTTCTTTTGTGCTTTAAGGTGAATGGCAGAAGAAACCATCTCTTGTCTGTAAATTTTTAATATTTCTATCTGGTCCTGAGTGTTTTTTTTTTTTTTTCAACAAATCCTTGTTTTAGGATTACAAAGCACTTTATAATGTGTTTCTCATTCGCCTATTTAAAGTGGAACTATTATGTGCATTTCAGGCTAATTTATTTTTATTTCTGAGACCAGAAGGGCTGGGATTGATCGAGTTATTGTCACAAATCGCTTTATTTACTTCAGACCAACCCTCTCCGTAGGCTGTCAGATCATCCTGTGGGCAAAGCGAGTGGATTGAGACTCTTCCTCATTAAGCCCCGCCTCCCGCCACTGCACTACATCGGGAGCGCGCACCGCACCTGCTTTCACCGTCATTGTAACATCTCATAAACAGAAGGATTAGGCTAATATGAACTCAATAAAAAAACAAAAAAAAACAAAATACAATGTTAACACATAGCATCCAGCCCTACATGTTGGAACCTGAATCAGACCCTGAAAACAAAGTGGAAAACAGCAACCCACAGCAAGGAATGCAGCAGGATGTCTCTCTTTGGTAAACTCACCAGCCATCGTTGGAAATAACTTTATCCAACGTTTTCCACCCGCCTGATGTATTTGTACATGCCCTTGTTAACCAGTAGAAGGTAACCAATCACCGAACCTTATCCCCCAGGACGTCACAAGGATTTCCAAGTAGAAAAAAACTCTCTAAAATGACGCGTTTTTTGTCGCCATGGAAACCAAAGTGCTGTGAGTGAGAGAGTGCTGGAACTCAAACTCAAACATGTGTTTAGGTGATAAAAAACAGTGTCGTTCACATGTCTGATGAGGATTCAACACTGTAACACTGTAGAAAGCTCAGAAAACTCGAAATACCATAATAGCACCCCTTTAAGATGACAATTTTAATTGTTAGGGCTCAAACTGCTGTCCATCTGGTTTCAGAACAGCTGCTGTACCCTCTGATCCATTTCTGCTTTAGTGTGATTAGTTGTCACATTTACTGCTCCATGTCATGCCTAATTTGCACTGACGTCCCTCTCCTCAGCTGGTGAAGCAGCATGAACATTTGAGTTTGAAGGCTTTGTATTTCAACAATAGATATTTCTGCAGTACAATAGACAATGAATGTTGAGGGGAAAAACAACAACCTTCATTTCCAAGAGGGAAATTTTAGAATAAAATTATTAAGATGAATATTTAAGCAGTCTGAAATATCACACCTAAAGAGAAAAAATCTCTTGCCTTGCATCTCTTTTCTCACTTAATGAAAAATCAGTAATAACTGATTCAGCCCTCTGCACAGAATAACTCGCTCAAGGCTAAATTCAAAAGATGGCAGCCATCTATGGTATCTAGTATGTAGCTATCAACTTCATGCTTTAACACATCTGCTTGAAACTTCAGAAGTCTCTCAGATGCATCTTTTATATAAAACACCTTTAGGCTAGCTAGCTGACAAAGGTAAAGCTACTGTATGGTAAAGCTGTACTGTAAAACTGTAAAAAGCTGCAGCAGTAGGAGGTCTGACTGATTGGTTAGTTACAGTAAGAGCTGTCATTGTGGAGAGCAGCTCGTTACTGCTGACTTTTGTTTGTTTGTTTTTGTTTGTCTCTAGGTGTCCCTGCACCCGTCACTCCCTGCAGTCTGGCATCTGCAGCAGCATCCTCTTCCGCCGCAGGGACAGAACTGAACCGGCCCCACCCCTCTGCAGTCCCCGCCCCGGTGCTGACAGAGACCAAGTGACGCCAGGTCCCGCGGGACACCAGCTGGGAGGCCACAGCTCTGTGAATCAGAGAGAAACCCAAAGAGACAGAGGACGACCACAGGGGAGGAAGATCATACTCTCTTTCGTCCCTCACGCTATTAAATGCATTCTCTCTTGGATTTGACCCCCCAGCTTGTATCCTGCCCTGCTCCCCGGAGAGCAGAGGACTTTACCCATTCCTCCACACCACTGATTGATGCCGCCATTGCGATACGGCACACCCACCAGGACCATGTGTAGGGTTCTTCTGCAGCTACAGAACATCCACTGACTCTCTCCTAGGATGTTTGCATGGTCGGCTGTGATTACTAGCTGTTTAAAGATTAAAAGGCTGTTGACCACAACCTGCTTTGAGCTTCAACTGGTGGTTCATGGTGGAGCAGGTGGCATCGAATTTCTCAGTGTCTGTCAACTTCCCTGTTGAATTTGGTCTTTCCTCCTGAACCGTACTATTTAGCTTTTTTCCAACTTAGTTTGACTGTTCTCACACACACACACACACACACACACACACACACATATACATATATATATATATATATATATATATATATATATATATATATATATATATATATATATATATATATATATATATATATATATATAAAATCCTTTTGAAAGGTGGCATGTGTAACATTTATCATTGTCAAATTGATATTGCCACTTTAGCATAATTAATGTAAATAAATAAGACCATAGCCAAGATGATAGGTTGCCTCTACTCCATTATTATTCGTAGCTGTTAGTGGCTAGCTATTGTACTAAAAGTATTTATCTAAGTTAAGACTAATATTTCCATAGTCCTCTTTTCTTTTTTAATGTTTCCACCATCACCAGATTCTATGCTCTTAATAGTAATGCAAAATAGTTGGACTGTCTTTTGAGTAATGGACTTCACTCGGTTACACTAAATTTTACTAATGTTGCAACCTGATTTGACAATGATTCATCCATGTGAGAATTGTACACATAGCACCTTTAAGACCTTTTCTGTGTCCTTATGGGCGTGTTTGTTTGTGCTTGAAGAAGTGCTTTAAAAGTACCATATGACTGTTGAGATGTGGAAACACAAGTAAGCGCTTTATCTATTTTGCACAGACAGGGTCAGATCTGCTGTCTCAGACAAGTTAGCCGCCGTGCACATAGGTTTATCAGACAGAAAGATAAGATTATAAACCTTTAAAAAAAAAAAAAAAAAAAAGAGGGAGTGGATGTCAGAGCATTATACAACTTCTTTAAAATATTCTGATTTGTTGTTATTTTATCACTTTTTAAAACTTTTGTAACAATCACCCTTTAAGGGACACGCATACAGGTTATTATGAGACATGCAGGATGATAAAAGATACAAGATGGTTTTATTCGTAAACTGCCTCCAGATGAGAATGTTATTTACTAAGTATAATCGTCATTTGACTTTCTTGAACGAGCCACAAGCAGCGCAAGTTAACTTCAAGATGAATATGCAGAACCATTTCGGAGATATCAAGACGCTGTTTTCCTGCCGTTCCTTTCCCCCTTCTAATGAAGCCATGATCTCATCTTCTCGTTCTGTTAGGCTGCACCCAGTTCAGAAGTCCTCAGGAAAACCTGCAGCTGCACTGTGCACAGGCAAACACCAGTTTTCTGCTTTTCTAGGTCTGTTATGGTCCAAGTATTCCAGGGAACATCCACAGTTAAAGATCCAGAGCTCAAAATGTGAGCCAAATCTTGGTCCCGGTGTTGTAGATATGCAGGATATCAGCACTGAAGAGTCAGACCTATGCTCAGACTATGAAAGACCAAGTTATCCTGTGAGTTCTGGACTTCTAGAAAGTCTTATCTCATCACAAAAGTGTGGTTTACCTCCACAGGCCTACAGGTTTATTTTTATGCCTTCATGAACCTCTTTATTTTTCATTTAAAAACAAATATTTGACCCATAGCTTTGAGTTTAAAACAGTTTCACTTTATTTTCTTCCTTATTTCTTATTTATGTTTACCTTGTTTCTGATTTGACCACTTGTGATACTGTACTCTCAGACACAACTGTACACTGCCAGGTGCTCGCTTACACACATATCAGATTGTCGTGTCTTTATTAGATGCAATTTTACGAATCCCTTTATTATTAATTGTAGCCAAAGACTCGTGCTTGGTTTCAAGAAAATTAGGTTAATATTAGATTGCGTGATGAATCAGAGCAAATCTGTTCAGATGTTCAAGCTTAAACCGGGGCTGAATTCCAGGAAATGACTCTCTTTATCTGTCTCAAATGGCAAGTGTAGACATGAGAGAACATCTGGATGAGCGTTGCTTTAAAATGGAGATGACAGTAAATCAACATTCGTCAGGTTTTCATGGCATTCGTGTCTGGCTCACTACTTCATTCTGTTTTGTGGTTCCAGAAGTCTAAAATGGATCCTGATCAGACACTTGTGGATTTAAATGCATCTCCTTCCTGATTCTGAAACCACGTTTGGTCAACAACAGCAACTTTTTATCACTAAGCCCAAGAATGATCAAATTGTGTCAGATTTCTTCGCTATTTCACACCATTCCCTTAAACATCACTGCTTTCACACGCTCGTCACTGAAAGTTTATTGATGCAAGATATTCTTAATTTTATTTTCATTTGAAACTCAGCACCTAATGTCTAAATAATCTCTGCATCGGCCCTCTCACTCTCTTTATAGCATAAAGCATGAAGCTTTATGCTATATTCTGTCAGCTTTTGAACATGAGTTGTAATTTTATGGTCAGTATTTCCATATTTAATCCAGTCCAGTACGACTTTATGGCCATTTAAGCTCCTGTAAGCAGGGATATGTGTGTGAAACATTCATACCTCACCGCCCTTACGCTTCCATTCATCTTTTACTCTACTGTCTTTTACCTTTGTTGTCGGGTCACGCCATCTAGTAGTGGGCAGTCCTTAGTTCAGAGTTCACTTCTGGGTTTTGACTCCGGTTGGTGTATGTAGTTGCAGACACACTCTCTCAGCATGTCTTCAAACCTTCCCACCACATCTACAGTTGTTGTTGTTCTCCTCAACTTCTTCTACATCTTCCTCTTCTTCGGGTGTCTGTCCATCTGTCCGTGTAGACATCTTCTGCTTTGAGCATAAATGGGCCTTAAGAGAATGTATCTAAGACACTATTTGACATAAAGGAATTCTGTGATAAAAGGGGTACGATTACCTTCAACTGAACCATAAAATGCTTTGTTAGTAAGTTATATGCATTTTCCATTAGGATTAAAAGAATAGAGAATATTATTTAACCTGTCTATGTAAGGAACAATGAAGGTTGTTTACCAATAACTTACAACTTAACACAGTGTTAAAAAAAAAAAAAAAAAAAAAAAAAAAAACACATATATTTTTGGAGCTTGACTTAAGCTCTTATAAATTCATGAAAGTTTAATATTAAATCTCAGATATACTGTTTTAAGGAATTAAATATATTTTAAGGCTACTATCATGATGGTATAGTCCTTTAACAGAAAACGTTATGTATGTAATCCCCATATCTGCCACATGAAGAAGCATTTGTGAAAAGCTACATCACAGATACAGAGCAGTTAATGATTTTGAACATGTTGGCTAAAATCACCTGATTTACTTGTTATTGCTTTCCTTTCAACAAGTCCTTTCTTTACGTGTAAGACATAAGATATGAAGGTGGGTCTGTGATGCTTTAAATGTGCATAGTAGTTTTAGAAAAACACTGAACCTTTAGATGGTTTTTCAGGTGTTTTTGAAGTGGCGTTGTATGAGAAATTTCTGTGAAGTCTGTCTTACCTGAAACTGTTGCAGTCAAAGTGCTCAGTTTGGAGACGCCTGGAGATATTGTGACTGCAAATCATTTTTATCGAAACAAATAATTCCATGAAAGTCTGCTCTTGGTTTGCATACTGAAATAACAATCCTCAATTTGAAATTTGCCTAAATGTCGAACATTTTCAAAGTTTGAGGTGTTAAAAACAACCAAGAAAGACTCACCTGGCAGGAGTCCTGTCTGAGAGCACTTTGATGCAGGTAAAACTCTGACTGCTCTGATGCATTTCACACAACTCCACTTGGAAAAAAAAATCAAAAGATATATCCCTTTATTCAATAACAACCTAGTTCAGCTCTCAGTAAGTCTTCAGTTACCCGGACCTTTTCACATCACGTGTTACAAGGTTGTTTTTAGTCTGTTTAGAAACTCAACTGCATAACTGAATGAAACGTTCAACTCTGTAAGGGCTTTAATCAAACAACCACCTTAACCTAAGCATCTGAGCATATAGAAGTTTTCATTGACTGCTATGCATATTTTTAAAATATATTTGATGCTTTTTCTCAAAACTTGCATCAGGAAACCTCAACAGTTTTAGTTAATAAGGCGAAAAAAACAGATCCCTGTCACATGTTAGGCCTTGTCCACATGTAGCCGGGTTTTTGTTAAACTGAATATTTTCCCCTCTCTGGCCAATAAAAAAACAAAAAGAGGCCATACAACCTCGTTTTTAAAAAAACAAATCCATCCACACCTATCTGTGTGACCGTGCTGTTTAGCACATTCATAAGCAAATCAAACCTTTAGGCGTCAGTAGCGCCACTAATCCTATCCAATCAGAATAACCTTGTGTTTCGCAACGCCACTCTCAAACACAAAACATCGAACATGATATGGTTAGGTGGCGAAAAATAACTGTCCTTAATCTCATCCTTCGCCTTTGGAGCGGCACTGACGGCAGTGTAAAGACAAACGCAAAGCACCTGGACGATGGATAACGCCAAGACAGTTTTGATGATGTCCATGCTGCTGAAAACAAAGGTCACACATGACACGTCATGCTAGTTTTTGTCGCAGATAGTGATGTTTTAACACCTAAACCCCCAGTTATATGTCCACATGCAGATGCGCAAACAGAGTATTTCCAGTTCTTTTTTCAGTGCATAAATCTGCGTTTTTGCATGCAAAATCGGATAAAAACGTCTTCGATTTGTGAGATACCTGCTACGTGTGGACAAGGCCTAAGATGATGTCAAACCCTTTCCTAGCAATGATAATTGATTTTATTGAATAAAGTGCATTGTAAAAATATAGAGTACCAGGTATTTCTGTGGTGCAGAGATGCTACTGAAGTGAACAAATAATATTTACTGTATCATTAAATATTGTGCTGTCCTCTTCGGTATAGGTTATAGCAGGGGTTTCCAGCTTCAGTCTTTTGAGGGCCACATTCCTGCTGGTTTTCCTTGTATCCCTGCTCCAACACACCTAACTCAAATAACCACTCATTATGTTGAACTTTATTGGCTGTTGGATCCATTTATTGTAAGCCGGATGTGTTGGGACAGGGATACATTGAAAACCTGCAGAACAGTGGCCCTCGAGGACCAACTTTGGGCAGCCGTGGGTTATTGACTGTGTCAGTGGTCAGCTCTGTTTGCAGATGTGCTGTGAGGCAGGTGGAGGGTTCAAGGCTGTGCTCCAGTGGTTTTCATGTATGCTGTTTTTGTTTCCAAAAGGGAGAGAAATAAATGTTATCGGAATCTTTTCATGTTAAAAGATGCAACTGTAAATACTGTAGATTGTGAATATGAATGATCATTTTCACTTACGAATGTTCTGCTGTTCTGGCACATGTGTGTGACTGAGTGAGCGTGTGTTCAGGGAAGTTGATTGTATTCTTAAAGGAATGTTTAATGTATAAAAGAAAATAGGGGAGGAAAAAAAAAGCGAAACTTCCCCCTTTATTCCCTGGCTGCAGTTACCTTTCAGAAACTATCCGGCAGCGTTTGACTGCCATCTGCGGAGCTTTTTTGATGCCATCAGTGTTCAAGCTGCACTTCAGTGTCCCTCCAATTACAAGTGAAAGCATCGTTTACTGAACTCAGGCTAACGTTTTTGCCATTCTGAAAGAAGAAAATCCAAAGCTGTGATTGACTCAGACAAACACTACTCTGTTCGCTCTTTTCCCTTTGAGCTCCCTTACTTTTGTTTTTCATGATGATTCCGCAGACGTGCACCATCCCAAAAAAAAAAAAAGACAAGCATGTTGAAAAAAGTGCTTTTAGAATTAAATTTCACCACAGATGTTTGCATTATCTTGTATGCCCTTGTACGATGTTAGTGTTGTTGTATTATGTGAAGCCCGACACAGCGTGAGATGCACAGGTCCACAAACGGCGACGTTTACGCTGTGACAGAGTTTCAGTCCGACGAACAGAAAGACTCCTCTTTGGTTATTGGCTTTTGGACAAATGTTTCAAACGTTGGAAGGTGGTGCTGCAGATATCACTTTTAAAGTTATTGTAATGCAAGAAAAGTGAGTTTAATCTCAACTGAGACTTATTTTAGTGGCTGAGAGTGTGCGATTCCTGCTCCATTAATGGGGTGCTGGTTGTCTCTAGTCATACGAATATTTAAAAAAAAAAAAAAAAAAGGAAAAAAGGTTTTCATGATATGAGTTCTGTAGTTTGTCCTTTAGGGGAATTTTTTTCGTAATGTGTGAGCATTAAAAGAAAAAAAACAGCCAGTTGTGAAAGTGCATGAATTATTACTGCTTTTAGTAACACTGCGCTGTCGCTGTTTTTTTGTTGTTTTTTTTGTTTTTGTTTTTTCATATATTTACTAAACTTGCCTGATTATTTTAATGGCACTAAAAGCTACAATTATCTAATGCTGCTGCTTCTACCTTAGAAAATTGTTCCTCGGACTAAAACCCTACATGTGCTGTTTGTTGGGACCTGGTAATCTCCCTGTGGGTGTCCTTGTCTAGAGCCTGCTGAGCTAGCTGGCTGTATTTACTCTCTGCATGTGATGACAACAAGCTCCCATCCTGTGCACCATTGTCGCATTACAACACCCTCATGTCTCAGAGCGGGCTCTGCCTTCTGCACTCATTGTGGTGTGACGATGATGACGACTTCCTGTTAATGGGGCTTGTATATGAGATGCCTTCGACAATCATGTGCACATATCAGAGTTACCATGATAACACAGGCTGGAGCGACTGATTGTGTTTTGTTTCCCAGAATAAATCCTGAATGATCGTATCATAATTACCTTTTTGTGTATGATTGTGCTGATGCATATCGGAGAAATCTGTAATGTTTTTAGACTAAGAATGAGGACTATATCCTTTTAGCATTATTATATCTATGCATGTCTGCTTGTTGTCAGCATATCAGCACTTGCACACCTTAAGATCAAATCTTGCTGACATAAAGCAGGCACCAGAACGTCTTTACCGCCCTTGACATTTGTTTTCCAGCAACGCGCTATAAATGTGCTATAAAGCAGATGTTTAGCAGACAGAGGACAGATGTTGGGAGGACTTGGGCACACATTGCCTTTACTACCACATTCTGGAGGTTATTATTAGGGTCAAACAGCTGAGAACATGCTGCCGACAGATGTTACCCTGTATAAAAGAATACGTTTAGCTTTAGTGAATTATCTTTGTTTACACTTTGGGATCCCCAGAAGTGGGAACTGAAGATGTAAATAAAGGGTCAAACGGAGTTTTGAGTCTAAAAAATTTTTATTGCTGGGGTGTTCTTCTTGGACCACGTGATGGGATTTTTAAGACCTAATTTCAAGTATCCTTGTTGATAATCCTTGAATCCCCATCCCCCCCCCCCCCCCAAAAGAAAAGTACATTATTTCTGCTAAATGGAGACCAAGTGGAGGAAATTTGGCAAAATCTGTTTTATTGTTTACCTCTTCATCACAAGCTTCATCTACAACCTAGAACGTAATGAGGATAAACAGCCTTGTAACAAATTCATGTACTGTTGATAAGAAGAACAGTAGTGTGTAAAAGTATTGATCCATGATGTCTTCATGAATTGCTTCTAAGGAGTCAGTCTTTCTGGTAATATCTTATGGTGATCTTGAGTAACAATTCTTCAGACTTTTTTAGTCTTTTAAAGTTTTTCTTTGGACTTTGGCTGCTTCTTTGCTTTTTTTTTTTTTTATTTATTTATTTATTTTTATTTTATTTTATTTTTTTATTTAGTCCAGTCCTCCCTGAACATTTTCAGAGACATGTTTTAGTTCATTAAACCACAGACAACTAAATTACGAAATATTAAAACAAACATAAAATAAAATAAAATAAAAAAATCACTTAATTCAAGGGATAGAAAAGTGTTATTTTAGATTTATTTTAAATTTTATATCTACAGTTTCTTTATTCCCATCTTTTTAAAAGTATCTATGAAAATACCAAAGATGAGTTTGCCTGATTTTTTTTTTTTTTTTTTTTTTTTTTTTTTTTTAAGTATTTTTGCACAAATAAGGTGATACTCAAAGTGATGTGATCTGAAAATATGCCATATCTCTCTACTTATTGTGTATTGTTATCTCAATTATTTAGAAACGTATTAATCTTAAACCGACTTAATCCAAGAACTGGACTGAAAATGAGTGGCATTAAATCTTAGAGTGATCTGTCCTTCTCAGGAACCAAACTTTAATATTAAAATAGTTAAAGAGTAAACATGGTAAGACCAAAGATGGACTCCTTAAAGGTTTCCAAGGACTACCATACCATACCATATTTATTTATTAAGCACTTTAAAAACAACATACAGCTGACCAAAGTGCTGTACAGAAACAGCAAGTGTACAAAAACAGCTTAAGAAAATAAAATAACAATAAAATGGTAAAATAAGAGATACATGAAAAATAATAGTTAAAAATAAAATGCAAGGACACAGATTACAACTCAGTCTTGCTAAAATGCCAAAGAATAAAAATGTGTTTTTAAACGGCTTTTAAAAACAGCAAGGGAGTTAGCAAGGACTGTGCAAACTATTTTACCTTGCGTGTTGTTTGTCCACATATGTTTAAAGCCTTGTGTAAACTCCCAACAGTGATCTGTGACCTGGTGGTTCCTCTTAGTTTTGTGTTCAGCAAAACATGGTGAATTCCATATGTTCTAATTTAATTATATCCCTCTGACCCCCTAACTCTGCTTGTTTTGACCAGTAAATTGCGTTGTGAAAACATGGTGACAGTGTAGTATACAGTACTTAATAGGGGGATGTTTTTCTTTAGAAACGACTTAGATTAATTTTCCTCCTGTTGGAAAAATGCATGCAGATCTTTGACTGAATTGCATTTCTATACTTATTAAAAGTTATTCTGCATCCCTGTAAAGAGGGATGAATTATTAAAACTCAGTGTTTTTCGGCAGATAAGAGAAAAGCTGGAGGCAACTTCTTTCTGTACCACAGTTAATAACTTAACATACTGTACGTTGGCTATGTCAAAAAATCATCTCAGTTTGGAGGCTTTTACTTATTAATTATTGTCTCATGAAATGACTGCTGTAGATTGACTTTTCCTTGTGGAGCAGTTTCACTGTAGCTTGAAGGCTAACACAATGGGTTTGCTCATCACAGATAAGCCTTTATTAGCAGAGTTTGGCCAGTATTGAGCTTCCTGTGGTTCAAGTCATCACACTTCCTCTTCTGTCTGCTCTCTCTCAGCTGGAGGCCTAATCTTCCTTCCATCTTCCAATCCTTGCTGAAAAGTAGGAATTTATATGCCAGCTCATTTAAACTTATTTATCCCACTGACATGCAAACTACACTGCACTAAGATAAAGGGGGGCAAAATAAAGAAATGTGAAAAGGGAAGCTTTTCATTTCCCTTCTACGCTAATACTCATTAAGATTTGAACAGGCAGTCACAAAGCAGCTGTCTCTGTTAAAGGAAAACCATCCACCATTTTTACGCAAAGCACTGATTATAGATGTTCATGTCAAACTTAATGGAAACATGCTTTCAGTGCTGCAAATGCATTGTATTCACTGATCACTGTTCTTTTCAAACAGATTTCTCCTCATCTTTAATTCAGTACTTCAGCCCCCTCTGCCCTAGTTGTCTGCAACCTATACTCTTCATCTCAAGCCTTTCTCTTGCTTTAGGCCTTACTTGCAAGTTATTATTTATAAAATAGCACACACTCTGTATCCCATAAAACTGATTACAGACTCATGTCTGAAACAGTGAGATAACGTGCAGTCTGGCAGGAAGCAGAGGTGGGGTCATGACATGTTTTATTATAAACTACGCAAACATCAACCGTGTCATTTAGACGGATCTGGAAGCCAGCAGCAGAGGGCGGGTTATATGTCTCCCTTTTACTTCCCTGCAATTCTGTAATAAACTCAAAAGGGCTTGGTATCGATTACATAATCTATTAAATACCAATAGAAATAAAATATTTATATATATTAGGGGTGGGACTCAATTTAGAAAATTAATTAATTACAGGCTTTGCAATTAATCTCAATTAATCACATTTTAATCACATCATAAAATTTGCCCCAAAAAGTAAAATTTTATGTAATTTATTGGATTTTAAGCAACTATTAAATAAAAAAAATAGCAAAAGAGATAAATTTGGTAAACTTAAACTCTCTTAATAATGTCTGGATAAATTAATTTAACTTTGAAACAGTAAAAAGAAATAGAAACCATCTCTCACCAAAAGTGAACAGACCCAAAAATAGTGTCATTTTAAATACTTAAACTAACAGCAACAGTTATTCTCTAACCAAGTCTATTATATGTTACAGTAATTTTACTTTATAAATGTTTTCATCAACACTCTTCATTAATAGAATTACCATCTGACAGTAAACCAGGACAAATTAACCAGCATCCTCTTCAGTCTGATCTTGCAGCAGAGGTGATCACCTCCGGCTTTGACTGCAGAGTGGAGCTGCATGAGGACCAAGCTCCGTGTTTTTTAGGACGAGGGAGGGAGGGAGGGAGACAGAAGGGGGCTTTGCAGCTGCTGCGAAGAGAAGAGAAAACTACACGTTCTTTTATAGTTACTTACCAAAAGTCCCTGATACCACCAGAAAAAGATGCTAGACTTTATGCTCATTTTGTCTTTGAATAAACTCACTGAAGGGTCTGAAACATCACTAAACATAGCACCAGTGCGGCTAAGTTAGTTGCGGAAGTAGTGTGTTCATCAATGTAATTGGCGTACCAGGAAATTGTGCTCTGACAGAGTTCCCACAATTAAATGTTTGTTTGTTTTTTTTAATGTGTTAATGTTTCTGCAATTAATTAGTCGCAATTACATGTTAAAGTCCTGCCCCTAATATATATAAACAGGTGAAGCGCCTCATTCCAGCAAAGAATTTATTCCTTGTTCTCTGTCTACTTTTCTTTCCATTTCTTTTCTGTTTTTTCTATCTTTTTCTATTCTCTCCAGTCAGGACCAGCAGTACGATGCAAACTGAAATAAACAACAAACCAATAAAATGAGAGTTAATTTTCTTAACCGCTCACAGGGAAGCTGGAGCCTATCCAAGCAATCATTGGGCGAGAGGCAGGGTACACTCTAGACAGGTCACCTGTCTATCACACTGGTCTATTCTTGATTACTATCTTCTAATTATTTACAATATCTTTAAATGTGGACATGTGATTACAGCTGATTCATCATTGCAGTTTCTTATAAATTCTCCCCTTTAAAAGATTTCTTTGCCCAATAAAACCGTGTAATCCGTTGCCGTTATTAATCTAAATGTCTCTAACAGGATATAAAAACAAAGGAAACTGAGTTTTTATTTTTTTTATTGGTTTAGTATCTCATTTATCACCAGCTGTGGGTCAGAACTCAGGCCACACTTCAGTCTTCATCTCATCAGCATGTCCCACTTCACCAGACGTTGCAAACCAGTTTTTTGATGAGCAAATTTCCCATCGACATCCTGTTGTGCTTCAGTGATTTGTTTTCCTTTCAGTCAGTGAGATCTTGTGATGTGATGAGCACTCGCCTTCCTCCAGCGTTTTCCAGCCTGAATCCGAGGAATATTTCAGCGACATCCTGCTGTTCAGACACTGCTGCCCATACAGACACATTCCAGTCACTTGATGAACCAGACACACACACACACACACACACACACACACACACACACACACACACACACACACACACACACACTTGTTTCTGTACCCAAATACAATACATGTACACATACTATAGTGTCTCCTTTGACCTGAACCCCTCTTCACACTTTGTGTGATACTAACCCTCTCTATTTATGTTTTTTTTTTGTACTCCAGTGACCCAGATCTTAATGATTGTCTTCAAAACACTTTAACATCCACACTGATGTTCATCTAAATTTTACATGCAGAAAAACATCCATAGAAAAATATTCCCTATGAGCTGAAATGTGAATCTTTGAAAACAAACTTCAGTCAAATACATCTTTCTTTTAAGATACAATTTCCTAAAGTTCCTAAATTAAATATGTCTTATTGATGTTTGATCTGGCTGTGATCATATATTTAAAAGATTCTCACACTGTGTTATCTTTTAGGAGATATAGCAGCTAGAACAATGTGGACTTTAAATATTAGCCCCTGCTGTTACTACCTGTGACATCTGTGTGCACTACTTTACAGCCTGAACGAGGTATGTGAAGGTAAAGTATTTCTCCATCTGCAAGACAGAAGCATCTGGAACATAAGCTATTGATTACCTTTCAGTAAACTTTTTCTTCTTTTACAGAATCACATTTATCAGTGTCTTCTAAAAATAAGGATTACATAGTTTAGTTACATAAAAAATACAATCTGATACTTGAAATGTTTGTTTACTCATACATGACATTTGGTTGTCCTTAGCATTGAGACTGCCCAGCAGTCTCTCCTCTCTACCATGATTTCAGTTCCTATGCATGGTGATAAAAATTAAAGCTTCATCCTCTGGCGTATTGCTGCACTTGTGTAACCCCCGAGTGAAGGCTCCTCATGCGATATGGCATTGAGGTGAAGCCCCAACCTCCTCTCAGCAGCCTTCAGTTTTTCTTGCAGCTCTTGTGCCTCCTGCTCTGCCTTGCGGGCAGCTTTGCGGGCGTTTCTCAGGGAGCGCTTCACCTTGCGAACACGTTCCTTCAGCTGGCGATTTCTCCTTTCTGCAGCAGACAAGCGATCCTGCAACTTCCGACCACGCTCTTCCTCATCAAATAACGCCATCTGCACAGAGGAACACAGCAGCTGGGGAAAAGAAAAGGGAAAGTAATGGATTAGGTTATTATACGAGAAAATTTGTTTTCTTAACAGGTTAACCAAACCACTTTATTGTAAACTACTATCCCATCAGATGGTTCTGTGTGGGAGCACTACTGATGATCTTCCCAACAGCCTCTTGGAGAAATTAAAAGAAAAACACTTTTCTTTTGATCTCCATGGTGCTGATATTCTGGCTTGCTTTTATTCTGTTTTACCTTCAACAAATCTAAGAAACTTGAAAGGAATGAAAGAGGAGATTTATAATAGCAGTCTTTACTCTCATTATTTATGTCTCAACACAGACTCCCTGCTGCCAGTTCAAAAACACCAGAGATGCATGTATTGGATTTCTTTGTGTTTGCGTGTATGACTTCTTATCACTTTGTGATGATCAGGTCACATTATTTAATACTATTCAGGTCATAACTTTCCATTTCATTGGTAGACCAGAGCTAACCTGAACCAAGAGGGTCAAAGGAGAAAAATGTTCTTGTAGCTCCACAGTGGGAATTGTGGTTCATTTGTTAAATAAATACACATTGTTATAGGGAATAGTCATACATAATAAAGAAATAAAATGTATTAACTAGTACCATCTACTATACTTTGTTGCACTCTGCAAAAATATACCTTTTTATTTTTTACATAAGTGAGTTCATGCTATTGAAATAGCTTGTTATTTCCCCAGCACAGGAAAAAATTCAAATGCATTGTTGAAAAATCCTTTATGTATTATAAACTAAATCTTAAATTTGTTCTGCTGTTAAGAAGTGTAGACTTACTAAAGAAACATAGTCACAGAGATGTCTGTGTGTGAGCTAGCCTGTCTTTTATAGAGTCAAAATCAGTCCTACTATAAAAAGTTGTAAAGTACACTCATTACACCATTAGTATATTCATTACTTCTGTGTAATTGGTTCATAAAGTCAGGTCTGAAAAGAAATTTATGACAAATTTAGCTGGTTTTTCTTTTAGTCTTCATGCTCATTTGCCAAAATCAGCTTCCAGCATTATTTACACATTAAAGCTAATGTACTGCAGACAACACAGTAATGTTTGCAACAGTTATTATAGTTCCCAAAGTGGCAAATGTCCCATTTAATTACTGGTTTAAATGCTCACAAACAATAATATATCTTTTTATTTTAATATACTTTAACTGTAAACTTAACTACAACGCACTTTAAATTTTATTTTTATCTGTTTACATACAGTTAAAGGGACACTGTGGAACTTTTGACCCAAACATTGGCCTGTTGCAAGTTATCTCTTTTATATACGACCTATGGTAATAATGGATGATTTCTGGGTTCAACAAACCATGCTTGATGCGTGTTGGTGCTCTGAGGGGACTGCTCACTTCAGAAACCAGACACTGTAACTTTGCAGGAGCCCGTCGCTCATGGGATCATGTGACCTGGAGCACTTTGTTTTACGGCTCCCCCTCTATAAACACAGAAGACTCTGCTTTGTGCTACTTTTTCCTCCTCTTCAAACAAAACTAATGGCTAAACCAAGTAAGAAGGTAAAAACAGTGTGTAGAGAGGCCAGAAAGAGAAAGCGGTAAAGGGATCGCTCTAGAAGAAAGACACAAGTCGACCTGAGCAAAGAAGTTGCTCGCTGGAGGCGGATAAACAGAGTGGATGTGAAACTCCCTTTCTGTTTGCCTCCATATTATTAGACTGGTAAGTTAGCTATTTGCCTGTTGTGCAAATTTTTTTCTACTGAGTAGAAGTTAAATGCGGCTCGTTGAAGTGTTTTCTCAAACATTTTGTGCAGGTTGGGCTGGTTTTCATGAAATGAATATATTTTCTATCATTCATGTAAATATCAAAGAGGTCACAGAACCATTAGCAACTGGCCTGGTTTAGTTTTATGGTTTATTTTTGTGGTCATTTTGCAACAGGGTCATGTGGCCTGTTGGAGTTAACAAATTTAGTGCCCCTAGTGGCTCAAAGTTACACTGTATCCCTTTAATTATTTTCCTATTCAATATCCAGTTGAAAGATTTTTTTCTTTTAATAGTTCACTCAAATTGAATCAACATTTAACAAATATATAACCCTGGTAGGGGCTATATCATATAGAGTAATAGCTCATAATGAAGTTATTACATAATAAAGGCAGAATATTATGTTAATTGTCAACTAACATACTTTTCTTTTACTAACTGGGAAAAAGTAGTTGGTAACAAGCCACACACATTATCCACCATAACAAGATGACAGAATATGTCTTTTAACTGATCAAGTCTGTTTCTTGATCAAATCTCAATCGACATTACATAATATTTTTCTTTTTTTTTTTTTTTTTTTTCCATTGTTATGCTCATTAGAAGCCACTCAGTGGGATGTCTTAAACACACAACTTTGCACACAAAACAAGCACCATCTGTCAAAACATCCGGGAGTTACCTGCCTGCTGTTAAGTGTCATCTGTATAAACAACATTTAAAGAACAAGTAAAGACACGCACATGTATGAAATGCCCTCAAATTAACTTGCAGCAAGACTTTTGAAGACACTGACAGGACTTGAAAAGGTGGGGAGTCATCAGGCTGTTGTGTGTGCTACACAAAGCTGACAGAAAGGCAATTGTATCAGCTAAGCCTAATATCTAAAAACACCAGATATGTTTGGAAACTTTTTAGTCTAAAATATTTTACAGCCAAGTTTCACATAATAAATACTTAATGTCTTTTATGTTTAATCCGTTGACAAAATTAAGCATAAAACATGGAGATATGCTGAAGTTTGCAGAAACTCATCCATTTCCAGCTATTTAGCTCCACAGTTAAATTACTGACATTATAAGAAGCATCATCAGTTTGCCTAGCATCGATAAATTAACAATAACTGTAAAATGAAAAACCCATCTTTCCATGTTCGATGTTGTGTAGTTTCGTAATGATATACAGATTTTGAAAAAACTACAAACAACCTCAGTATCAAATCTAAAAAAAACAGAGTTGCTTATGAGACAGTTGGGAATGTTAATCTGATCTAAATTAGATTAAATGGAAAACACTTTTCACTGTTGTTCATTTGTTTCAAACAAAACTCCAGATAGCTGCTCCTCTTTGTCTGCATCTTCCACTAAAACCATTTTACCTTAATAAGGTGGAGATTTGATTTTTCTTTTCAGCTTTCCAGCAAAATTGGGCATAAATCTATTGACCCCACAAACACACCCATATAACCTCAATCATGTCTGTATATTCATTACTGATGTTAAGGTTAAGCCAGTGTTTTGTTCTCTGCTGCGAAAGGGTTTTACTTCTGTCTGTAAAGGGGAGGGGAGGTCTGAAAAAGACTGACAGATGAAGAGATAAAGAAGAACAAAGGGGAAACAAGGAGAGGAAGAAAACAAGACAGAGAAAATAGAGCCGCAGGGAGGCATTTCTCCTCTGCATGAATTTTCCTTTTTATTCTAACCACATGACAGACACAAATAGTTAGACATTCTGGTCCTCTGAAGCTCCAACGTTTAACTTTAGTGAAACAAGCAAACTGTGAGACTTCCCTCTGAGCATCCACGTAAAATGTTAATGAGTGTCAGAAAAAGTTTTAAATGTGTTTACATGGCAATAAAATCTGGATTCCCTCACTGTGGTTACGGTTAAATCATTAACATCCATATAAACACAAGTATTTTTTGGAAATTGATTGGATGGTGCTGTAGCATTCACACATATCCATATTATATATATATATACACACACACACACACACACACACACATACATACATACATACATACATACATACATACACACACATATATATATATATATATATATATATATATATATATATATATATATATATATATATATACACATATATATATAATATATAAAATAGATAGAGACTCTTCCCTCACCCACCCCTCCCATCTTCTCTGGGTAGGTCCGATGCAGTATCTTAGCTGTTCCTAGGCCTGTGCTCTTCTAGATGGAGATGTTGGATGTTTCTCCAAGTATCTGTTGGAGCCACTTCTCCATCACTGGTGACATGGTTGCCCAGTGCTCCCATCACTATGGGTACTACTGTTGCTTTCACCCTCCAGGCCTTCTCCAGTTCTTCCTTGAGGCCTTGGTACTCCTCCAGTTTCTCATGCTCCTTTTTCCTTATATTTCCATCATTGGGGATGGATACATCGATCACTACGGCTTTCCTCTGCTGCTTATCCATGATCACTATGTCTGGCTGGTTGGCCATCACCATTTTGTCGGTCTGAATATGGTAGTCCCTTAGTATCTTTGCCCTTTCATTCTCCACCACCTTTGGGAGGTGTCTCCAATTAGGACTTAGGGATCTCCAGTCCATATTCTGCACAGATATTTATGTACACTAGGCCGGCTACTTGGTTATGACACTCCATGTATTCTTTGCCTGCCGGTATCTTGCACCCTTCTTCTTCTTTGCAAAGGATAACTATTGTGATCAATGTGGAATATGAAACCCTAGAAAAAGGCTAAGAGCTCAAAGAAGACCTGGAAAAAGTCTGGAATGTGAAGGCAATCATGGTCGTCGGAGCGTTGCAGGCCACATTTTACACACGGGAGAAGTAGCACTTCATGGAAGGACCTGCGTCCAACTGGACCTTCCTACAATGTCCTCTATTGTTTGATTTCGTGCTTGTGTTGTTCTCACTCATATGTAACTCGCTTGGGATAAAAGCGTCTGCTAAATGACTTAGAATAGAATAGAACAGAAAATTGTCCAAAAAAATGCCTGAAAAAAACATCAAACAAGTCAGTTCAGAAGAGTGCAGCCCTAAGATTCTGTGCAGATCCCTGAAGCTTCCAGGTCACTGGTAGAGTCGAGAACAGTCACCCATCCTTCCCAGTGGAGATGGAGGTGGGTAAGGGAAGAGTTTTTTATGGGTATTATGGGATGAGCCACACTTGAACGTGGGTTGCTGTCATGAAGGACTTGCCAAATCTTCTCTGCCAGTGGCAAACATCTTATTCTGCTTGAAGAACGGCGTGTCCATGCAAGTTCTTAATGACCTCAAGCCACATATTCAACTCAAGTGCTCATGACACAAATATATTTACTTTACAAAAGTTGTGCTGTTGAAAAGGGAAAGATTCAAGATTTATTGCCAAGAAACATTGTTTCAACAAAGAAATATGTGACCAGACACAAATGTCCTTTTTCGTCGGGTTGGGTTTCTGACCTGGCTAAGGGTCTAGTAAACGCAGATCTGAAAGCTACTAATAAGTCAAAACCCTAAGCAAAAGCTAATTAAAGATTTGGTTTAAAATTGTAATGGTGCGCGTTTCTTGTCTTGGCTTCTGTCAAGGCATTTGGTTCCCACAAAGCCAAAAAGATCAGATGAACACTACTTCCAGAATATGTTGACACACCAAAGCACAGAGAGTTGCAAGTGGGGGAACGGACTCTGAGAAATTAAATAAATAGATAAGACATTTATATTTGTTACTGTAAGGATAAAATGCAAAACAATTGTAAATATCTGTTTTGTTTCACTGCAGAACTACCAAAAGCAAAACATCTGTTTTGTCCTGTGGTGCCTGAGGGATGCAGCTTCTGCATGTGAGAGCTCGTTCTCAAAATGAGCACTCGCCCCTGATTGTCTGATCTTTGACCTCGTATACCAGAAAAGAAACCAGTGCATCACTGACGCTTGTGCACCTTTTTCAATGTCACTCTGTAGTTTTAACTGTTGGGAAAAAATACTATAAAGTCCAGTGGAAACCAATAGCCATGTCATATGCTACAAGCCATGCAAGGGCAAGCTAAATTCTAGTTGATGCAAATCTCTGTGATCAAGTCTTAAGACAATTTGAACAAGCACAAGGTAAGTTGGCTGAAACAAAACTGCAAGAGACAAGACAAAAAGACCTTTGATACATTCCTTGAACTCTTCCTCTTTAGTGTTCTAAGTGACCATTGTACATATAAATATTACCTGCATCAGCTCAAATATCTTTAACTTACAATTTCAGGCTGAAAAAAAGTCCAGCCTCTTTCCTTTCACAGATTTGCATCACTTCAATGAAAGCAGATGTTATGGCTAACTGCTGGTGGAGCATTCAGGTGGGCACTCATGACCTTACAGAGTTGTTGCTGACCACCACACTGGGAACAAACACTATGTCTAAACAGTTTGGGGTCCATCTACAGTGATAAATCTACAGTGATAAAGACATTTAGGCCATGCAATGCCCAGGGAATTGGCTACACATTGTATGACATTGTGCAGGCCTCTGTTAGCATGTTAGCATGTGGACACCTTGTAGTCATGGAGTTCAACTTTACAGGGTAGTTTTAAGTCACAATCTCAGTCTCATTCGCTGTTTGACACCAGAAGCAGGAAGCAATGTGAATTATGATTTTTTTTTTAAATCTTATCTTTTTTTTTGTTTTTCATTGATTTTTATTATTTTCCTTATTTTTTTCAAATTCTTACCTTCTGACTATGAATCAAAAATTCCAATTTAGAAGACAAGCAGCGTTTCTTTGATTTATTAATTTGCTTATGAATAAACATTAACACTGATTCTGCCTGGTCTAACACCTAACCGACCCTGCAGTTTCTGATAGAAATAGAATTTATCCAAATCACAAATATTCTTTCTGAAACTAAACACTACAAATCTTTGTACTTATCTCTAATATAACTGAGTTACTATGTGTAAGTCTTGAGTGGCATTTATTATGCACTATGAAAAAGAGCAATGAGAATAGTTAATGTAGGAAACAAAAACAAAAACTATTTCATAAAGCAAATACACTCAAACATAGGATACCTGGTCAAAATCAAAACAGCTCTTATGTTTACATAAAAAAAAGGTTTGCTTCTAGAAAATATTGAAACAATGTTTAAAGGCAGGGAAGAGGGCTTCAATCCGGAGAAGTGTGTGTATATGAGTCTGGGTGGATTATGGGCTGCACTGGGTGTAGAGTTGAAGCAAAACACAAATATAAACAAATTCACAAAACAATACAAAAGAGAATTTTTGGGAAATACTTGATGGAGTTCAGGTGGTGGCGATGGTAAATACTGGTTGGCTTTAAACTAAATGGTGGCAGAGAGGTGTGTATGAATCAGGTAATCCAGAGGGGTCATAAACTGGTTCAGCAGCTGTAAGGATTGTTCAAAATTGTTACTGTTAATGGTGTGCTACCTCAAACTTTACCCCCTTTTTGTATTTTATGCAAAGCTTAAAATATGTCATTAACTGGTTTTGAGTAACTTTGATACAAAAATGCATCTACACAGACAAGCTCTATTAAACTTAATCATGAACAGAATATTTCATGTGTAAGCTAACTCATAAAAAAATGTATTGAGTTCAGTGAGTTGTCAATCAGGAGGTGGCTACAGAAATAATAAATGGCAGAGAAGTCATACTCAATAAAAGTGTGTATTCAACCCATAGTCAAATAGGAAAAGGTATGGTATTCATCAAAATTTAATCGTCCTCCTCATTAGGTACAAATCTTTGAAAAGTCTTTATTTATTGGAGAAAAGTTTAAGTCGTTTGCAGCAATTTTCATTTAAGTGTATTATCATTAAAGACTAATTACATCAAAATGAATTCAGTGAAAACTTTGCTGTTAATAGTTAAAAAAAAAAACTCTTCAAGTTCTTTTGGAAGTGCTGCAGTGACACAAGATGTGAAGATACAGAGCAACTCGGTTAAAATCGTAGTAAGTGACGTAAACATGTGCATGATGTGATTTTATGGCTCAGATTTGTTCTCTGTGAGAAATCTGTGTGTGAACCATAAAATCAGATCAGCATTCATGGAGAGCAGAGACAGTGTATCTCCATCTCCATCCATCATGTTCTGTCCTTCCTTAAGTGAGCGGCTCATCTCTGCAGAAGTGTGTGATAATGACTGTTGGAATTATTATCATTGATCATCAGGGCGACATGTTTAAAACTGAATTTGGTTGGATGTGCACACAAGCGCACTAAAAAACCCACTGCCTGTTGAAGTTTTAGATCTCTGCTATTTGATCTTCGACCCAGAAAAGGTCAGAGTCCAGTATGCCTTAGGACAAACGGACGGAAAGACATCAACCGATCAGCAGTTGCTTTGATCCTTGATCAGCCGGAATGTGATCAAACTGGAACGACACCGGGATATCTGATGAGAGTAAAATCAATTAATGTATGTGTGTGTGCTGTTTTCATTTTATTTTCCTTTTGAATAGTTTCCTACAGATGAGTAAGACTCTGTGTGTGTGTGTGTGTGTGTGTGTGTGTGTGTGTGTGTGTGTGAGAGAGAGAGGGAGAGAGAGAGAAAAAGAGAGAAGAAAAAAGAGCAAGAGAGTGTGTGTGTGTATAAACTAATCCTACTGAGCTGTGACTGTTGATAGAATGTGGAGATGATCAGCAGAAATAACTATCCACTAGCACCATGCCATCTCACACACACACACACACACACACAAAATCGTATAATACTCACACACTGTACTCATCAATCACCTGAGAATTATTTATATAAACTAACAGACTTCTGTATCTGCACACGTGTCTCCACCTCCAGGTCCCTGCCTCCTGCTGCTATCTCCATGGTAACAAGACGGTGTCAGCTTTATTTACATTCTTGAAAACAAAGAAAGCTGACTTGAAAGAAGCGGGAGACATTTTCACCCTCAATCTCGTTTTCAAGTCAGCATAAAATATCACTATGGCAACCAATCATCTAATTTGTAAATGAAGTCAAATCATTTCTCTACTTCTTTGACTTTATAAAATATTCAACATGTGTGTCATCCAAACCAAGTGGTGCTCACCCTGTTGTCTTCCTGGATGTCCCACTCGGGGCTGAATGTATGGAAAGGCTGACTCCCCTGACTGCAGTTGGAGAACTGGAAGAGGCTGGAGAAAGTGCGCCTGTTCTCTGGTGTATCTGGGAAGATGGCGTCTTGGAAGTTGACACCATGAGGAAGGATGCTGTAGTTCTCATCCATCCTGAGGAGTTAAACATGACTGAAGTGATGAGAAATCGAAATATTGCAACTTGAAGTTCCTAAATGCTTGTTGTTTAATAGCTTCTCTCCAAGTAAAATACACATCTCCAAACAGCATTTGACTGTTTGTGCTGAAATGTGTAAATTTATTGTATCTCACCTGAGAAAAAAGAAATATGAGTAGTTCTCCATCACAGTATGGGAATGACAGGACAGATATCCCAGCCCGGTAAGGTTGAGCCTGGATTCAGAGGGTACCTCCAGCATACTGCCCCAGGCTTGGTCGCAGAGCAGCTCCACCTCCGCCGAATAGAGCAGTCCTTCCTCTGCGCCCTCGTAGCCGTACCCGAAGCCGAAGGGCAGCGAGTTGTACAGGTTCCCCGCTCCCACACCCAGGGGCTCCCGGTGGATCGCCAGGACCTTGGCGTACACGATGATCTCCGCCAACTCCGCACGGCAGCCCTCGCTCAGCGGCCGCCACTCGGAGGGGAGCTGACAGCTGCGCGTAAAAGTATCCAAATGCGCAAAAACGCCCAGAACTGCAAGAAGAAAACTTGATGAAAACATTCCGGAAAGTCCGAAAATAATCCTTGCTGGTATTTGTTGACTTCGCTCTGTTGGACGATTGTTTTCCTTTAGTTTCTTTCTCCTCTTTTTCTTCTATGTGGAGAGTAAAGTCATCCCGTGAACAAAGAATGCAAACAAATCTCTTCTAAAGTAGCTACAGCTTTGGTGGATGCTGTCCAGTTTCTGAAACTCCACCCTAAATCTCCCAGGTAAGTTGTTGTTGTTCTTTTAATTAGCCAACCACAGTTTCTGTCCCTAACTCAAACTTTTCTTAAAGCTAGATAGCCAGACTTCAGCGCCCCTTTCCACACAGTCTAAAGGTTTCCATTCATTGAGGAGAAACTTCTTCGTCTCCAACCTGTTACACTCATTCATCTGCTGCAGGAATGAAAGGCTGCGCCGAAGCGTGTGCTGCGTTCACGGACTTATGCACAGGTCAGGTATTTTAGGTTGTCTTGTGAACAGCTCCTTTCCCTCACATTAACGTTATCAATCTTTAAAACATAACAAAAACGAAAAAGATAAGTAAATGAACAGCTAAACATTTTTAAATAAATTTTAAATAAAAAATATTTTATGTTATTGGAAACATTTGATTTCTTAGAGTCATTGTCACTTCCGAAAAGAGTGAACCCATCAGAAGCTTTAGAAACATAAGCGGTAAAGCAAGAGTTTCCTTGAGGAAGTTCCATCCTTTAAATCTTTTTGTGTTCACAGGACCGGATAGCAGAAGGTAGATCCAAGGTATCTTGAATTAATCTTCTGTCTCTAAAGGATTTTGTGGGTCTTTTCAGTGGCTCAAGATCAATAAGACTCTGGTCAGGGGGATGTTGTGCTACAGGCCTGTCTAGTAGACTTGAGCCTGGGTTACAAAGTGTATCTATAGTACACTAGAATACTGATGATGCTGGAGGCATGCTAAGGACTTTGTCAGAATTTTGTTCTATATTTTTAATTTTATTTTGATGCACATCAAAAAGTATTTTGAATAATTTTGAATAGTTCCCAGGGATACTATAACCTAATAATAATTGTCTTATTAGAGTAGTGGCTCATTGTATATTTCTCAGAAGCCATGCTGGTGGTTATTAATGATAATCTCCAGGTCACTGAGCAAAATACAGTTAGTATATTTGCCTCAGGGGCAGTAACCATGTGAGTCTACATGTAGTCCCTTTAAATTTTAAACTACCCAGAACCACACTGCCATCTAGTGGGAATTATTATGTATAGTTGTTGTTGGATAAACAATATCTCAACCTTTAAAATAGAAGCGACAGATCTTGCTGGAGTGCTTTTTTATCTTGTAATTCACTTTCAGCACAAATACAGAAGACGGCAAGATGTGAACTGAAGCACAGCTGATCAGAACAAGTGTTAAAACTGCATCTTCTGAGCAAGGTCATGTTCAGCTTTCCCATGACAAAATTGAGTTATGTATCTATTGAAAATATAGTCTGACACAGATGTAGTGCAATGTTATATTAAAAGTACAAGATATTCACAGAACAGAATGCGATTCACAAAATATGCCTGCAATGGTATTCAGATGAAACCTATTAGAATGATGAAAATATTATATTTATTACTACAACCGTGATCTTAATTTTTTTCGAATTGTCGTTCAATTTTTTTTAAATAAACAATTTTCATGTCATAAATGGCCCCAGCTGAATATCTATCAATATTATACAGACTGGCATGAAATTACATAAAACTGGTAGATCTGCTGGTTTCAGCTTATTATATCTTATTGTAACCTCAGATATTTGATCAGTCAGTATATTCATTTATTTATGTATCTATTTACTTTTTAAGCTATAATAATAAAAAAAAAAAAAACCCAGTGATGTCAGTCTAATTAGGGGATCTCCAGTCTTTTCATAGCAAGGTGCAAGGTGACT
The DNA here is from genome assembly GCF_933228915.1 of Telmatherina bonti. Taxonomy (NCBI): domain Eukaryota; kingdom Metazoa; phylum Chordata; class Actinopteri; order Atheriniformes; family Telmatherinidae; genus Telmatherina; species Telmatherina bonti. The sequence continues at coordinate 17,835,408 of NC_136632.1, read as the reverse complement.
CCTCCAGGGAATTCCCGCTGTCAGCTGACGGCTGGCCCCGCCCCCATCTTTGAGGTTTTCACTGATCTATAAAACATGCGAACAAACTGCAAGCGCACGATGATGATTAATACGCCACGTCTGATGAACGCCAGATCTGTTTTCTGGTTGGTTACGTCACTGTATGGCTACAGAAACCTGCGCGAAATCCTCCAGTCACTGCTGCATCAAGTTAGCGACAAGTATTGTGATAATTACCGGAAGTTATGTAAAAGGACTTTCAAAATATAAAGCAGTGATCAAAGTCAAACATCATAGAAACGTATTTAGTCAGTGCTTCTCAATCCAGGTCTTCTGGCCCTGAATTTTTTAGACTTGTTCCTCCCCCAAAATACGTGAGTCAGATTGTTAAACTTCCTCATCAAGTTCTTTGCTGCCTGTTAATGAACCCTTTATTTTATTCAGGTGTGTTCAAGTAGGTTGTTGCCCATAAAACATGCAGGGCAGGGAATCTTGATGATCTGGATTGAAAAGGACTGTCTTAAGTAAACAAATGTTGATTTCAAATAAAATTATTTATTGTCTGTTTATTTATTTATTTATTTATTTATTTATTCATGATCTGTCCTTCTTTTGATGTCTTTGTAACAATAAACTGTGCAGAATTACTTGTTTTGTTTATCTTGCCTCACTGTGGCTTTAAAAAGTGAAAAAAAAAAACTAATCGGAAATCAACAAAGTTATCAAGAAAAATTGGAACAACAAAGTTAAAGATTAGTGACTGTATTTTTCAAACCCAGCAACACCAACAGAAACACAGTCTATGATCTGAAGCCATACTTGCACTAAAGCATTCTTGTTTCGCAGTGAGGAATGCATTGAGCTCGACATTGGAAAAACCAAACAACTTCTTAACAAATGGAAGGATTAATACAGGTGAGTTTATCATTGGGCCAGGACTCAATTATTTTCCATAATCTTATTGATCAAAATAATACTTTTGAGGACTACTATATTAAAATCTTGGGGGAAAAAAAAAAAGAAAAAAAAAGAAAAACATTGTGCTTTAAAGTACAATAAAGTCTATTTTGTTCCATGCAATAATTCATTCAACATAGTTGTTGGTGTGTTCACCACTGTTTTTGTATTTCTCTTAAGTGAAACTTTTGTCATGGCAATTGCACATCAGATGTGTTCTCAAGGGAAAACAAACAGTCCCTTATCAATCGATAGATTAAAGAAGCAAGATTAAAAAAATAAATTAATAAATTAAAACAAAATGTAGGTTTTTTTCTATAGGGTAAACACAGTTCAACGTATGCACAACAGCTCATTTTAACATTTGAAGATCAATTTTACTGAAGTAAAAATTGATCAAAAAAATCAAATTGACAAATTTGAGTTTTATCTTGAAATCTCAAACAGGAAGTTCTTCCCTTTCATCTGATATGTTTCTTCATACTTCCGCAAACTAGACTCAAGAGTTGACGGCTCATCGACTGATTTTGCTTTCCGTCTCGGTGTTTCTGTTTATCATCAGTCAAACAACCGGATTTTTTGTCTCAGCAGTTCCCAGCAGGTGAGTGAAAACCTGTAAACTTCTTTAAAAACGTGTTAATTGTCTGATGTGACGCAGTTTGGCTCAGCTTAAATCACATCCTCGTTTTTCCAAGTTACTGATAACTTTTCAGTGTTTATCGGGAGCCACGCGCAGGTTAGGCCCACGCGAGGAAAGTGAAAGTATACTTATACAAGCAGAAAAATAAATATTACACATTCACAACATTTGACATCAATATCGTGTCTCATGACCTACATTGTTTTTAAATATGTTTGGTGTTTACAGTTGGGTCAAAGTGCGAGTTATAGATGTGACAAATCATCGTTTGAAATTGAAAATGTGTTGAAATATTTGAGTTTTGCAGTTATTTACTAATTCACCGTCCTGAAGATAGACATAGCCCTGCTTTTGTTCGTGTAATGAAATTATCTGGAGATCAGCTGATGCCATCATTCCTGATCATTTATTGTCGCTTCGAGCTGAAGCCCTGAGTCAGTGATATCAGCAAGTTTATGTATTTATAATTTAAATACAATTCAAGGCCATGGAGAAGGTGATATGCATTTAATCCCTACTGAAATGTTTAGATTTCGTATCTAGTTCTTCTCTTAAATAATGAACACTTATCAAATATAATACACCCAAAACACATATTAGGTTTTGAGCTGATGAATTTGCTGTACAATAGTTTATTCCCACACAAGTAATTGAGTAATTCATCCAAAAGAAATTATAAACTCTGATTGATATTCTAACTGAACTTATAAAAACTGATCTGATCAATACTTTTTCTAATGCACTAAGCTCAGCTCTTCACGACTTTTAAAGGGACCATGTGCCAAAAATAAGGTTTGAACATCAGCGCCCCAAAGTGGCAGGTACTGTTGACCTGTCCTTTCAGATTAATTTATGCACTCTCATATATTTTTATTGTGTTAACTTGAAAATAACAACATGATTCTTATTATATTATGATTAATCTGTCTTATTTATGTCTGAAACCCTCCAACTGTTGTTTCCTGCCTCCTGACAGGCTCATTGTACTCTGGACAAAATTAACTGGGTTCTCATTTATAAAGCTGTCACACTCACAAAACCATCGTATACACCAATTATAGTCAGCTTTTGGGATTTATAAAAACACAAATTGGCAGTAAAATGTCCCTAACTTTACACCACCTCTGGCGTACGCACAATATCTGGAAATGGCGACACCAACTGTAGAAAAATATTATCAAAGAAATGGTGTGAAATTTTAGACATTGGTGCAAAATCAAGTATAATCTTTCACACCAAGTCTTGTACTTTAACAATATTTGCAAAAAAAGAAGGAATACATATTTGATTCTCCGCCACAAAAGAAATCTGGATCAGAAATGTTAATAAGAACGTGAACCACTAAAATATATTCAGAAATGAAGTAGTTCTACATGTTACGAAAAACAGTTCACACATGTGATAAGTCGTACAGTATGTTGCCATACAAGTAAATTTCTAAATAAATAATTAAGATTAAAACGACATGGTTGCCATGCAAAATTGCCCATCATTAGGCTTTCATCAGGGTGTTTCCACCACCAGTAAGTGGTGGTTGGATATAAAATGCACTCTGATGCAGAGAGACGCATTGTGGTTTATCTGTCCCTGCTGGTGGAAATGACGCATGGAGACTCAGGAGTGAACAAATATCCTGAGATGATGATCGCCTCTTGAGTCCTGGCACCTTCCAAAGGGAACTGACCTAAATCCAGCTTGACTGGTTATAGTTAGGGTATGGTTAGGACTTAAAGGGGTAAAAGAACTTGAATATTTGCAAAGTTGCATGGTCTTTGACCACCTTTCTCTGGAATGCAGCCAGAAGCTTTTCAGACATTTCTTAAATGTTTTAATGTAATCTCAACAAATAAAATGGCTTGTATTGCACTCACTGCTTGAAAAAAAAGAACAACTTTCCTGGATCTAACTACTTAAATGATCTCTTGTTGCCTCTATCCATCAGCTGTAGGTTCAGCAATGTTATGCAACACATAATGAGCACAATGCATCATTTTCTTCAGTGGTTTGGTCAGCACCAGTCCAGACCTTAACCCTGTTGACGATCTTTGGTTTAAGTAAGGAGACTTTAGACAGCCATCCGGTACAGAACAACAACAACAAAAAATCACTGGAATTTATTTTTGTGACGTTGCACAACCTGATAAAAAGCTGAGGGATGCAGGCACTTTCAAGCTGTCCAGTGCAAAAAATTATACAACTCGGCTTCTTGTCCATATTTTTCAGATTATTTAGTTTTATTACATTTAAAATGTAATTGTTGTGGTTCTTCAGGTTGTGAATTTCTGATTTAAGACAAAAATGTTAATTTCAAACAATGAGTAACTGTGACTGCAGGTAGTGAGGGAAATGATCAGATCAGTCTTCTGGTTCTTCTGCATACCATAAGCAGTGAAATTACAGCCATGGTCATTTTACTGCAGTAGGTCATCAAGGGTGTTTTCCATAAAACCAAAGCCTCCTTTACCATCAACGGTAAATCGAAACAAACTTTGAATGTTCCAAGTATTTTGTTGCAAGATGTCATGTGGCTCAACTGGTTGAGCCAGCAACGCATGCACAGATGCACATTTGGTCCAGATTAGAGTCTTGCTTAAAGGCCCTTTGCTATTTGTCCAATGGATCAGCTAGAGCTGGTTAGAGCTTTCAGGTTGTTGTTGTTTTTTTTATTTTAAATAAAGTTTCTATTTCTACTTTTAGAGTCCAGTAACTTTAAAGTCATATGCTTTCCATCTCTGTGATAGTTGTTGTGTGAATTGAGGACTTGCAGACAGGGTTCTTGTAGGAGCCATCATGTAAGTTGTCAATGTTTGGGAATATGCTGATGTGTGCGCACTTGATTGGCACACATCAGCAAACAAACGCAAGATGGAGAAGATACAACTTAGTGCCCGTCATCAATATCTCCCGTGATTAGCCTGCCGCGGCTGAAGAAGATAATGGCGTTGGACAGTTAGGTGCAACAGTTCCCATTGCCGTGCATATTCTGCATTTAAAATGGGACAATCAGGAAAGCTTATTGACCAACCATCAGTTGGTACCAAAAAAGCTATAAACATTAAATAAAGGTGGAAATCCCAAAAACCCATGTGACTAGGGGTGGGAAAATCAAATAAAAAAATCTGGATTTTTTTTGCTTCACAATTTTAAAATCAATTTTTTTATTTAAAAAAATAATTTTTTTCAAATAAAAAAAGGGTTGTTTTTTTTCAAACAAATAAAAATAATCCAAAATAAATTTTTTGTCATTTTTATTGATCTTTTTACTTCTCTTCTTGAGCATTGTAGCAGCAGAATGATTATCTTGCTACTGTGTTGTTTTTTCCTAATTGAAATCAAGAAAAACGACGAGCAAAAAAAAAAAGGTTTTGTACATTCATTTTGTTTTTAATCAACAAAAATCAGCAATATTGAAAAATTGTGAGAATCGCAATTTAAATCGAATCAGCACCCAAAAAAATCGGAATCGAATCGGGACAAAAGCATATTGTCACAGCCCTACATGTGACGTTAAAAAAAAATCAGGATTTCTCAACTTAAAGTTCAATTATAGTTCAGTTCAATTCATATAAATTTATGACATCTTCATTAATCCCAGCTTCATGGCGTCTGGAGGTCCCATGATGAACGGTGACGTCTCTCGCTCTTCCGGTCAGTCGGGCACACTGGAGGAAACTCTGCAGCAGATGAACATCCTCATTCAAGAGAACAGAGACCTTAAAGGTAAGAGGAGTGTGATGGATTGTCGGGGCGAAGAAAAAACTCGGCTGCAGCTCCCAACAACGGATGTTTCTTATCAGGTCTAGTTAAACTGTCTCAGATAAAGGTTTTTTAGACTTGTAGTGTGACAAACACGCCAGGACAAAGCAGACTGCTGTTAATAGCTTATGTATTTATCAAACTCTTTCTCCCAGAGGCTCTGCGTCAGACCAACCTGATGATGAAGGAGCGTTTCGAGGGTCTGGCTGCATGGAGGGAGAAGCAGCAGCAGGAGCGGGACTTCCTACAGAGTCGGCTTGAGGAAGCTAGAGGCCAAATAGAGACCCTTACTCTTCATAACCAGGATCTGACCAAGAAGCTGGAGGAGGAGGGGAGGACAGGAGGAGCCGCAGGCAGACACCAGGTGAGGATCTTTAATTGTTAAGCTTACCTTCTGAACCCTGGTTGTGCTAAATTTTAGCCTCTTTCAAGTTGATCTGGAACTGATGGTTTTTTGTTTTGTTTTTTTTTGCATGTAATGGCATCATCCAATCAGAGTGCAGAGCTGGACGCTCTTCACGCCCAGGTTGCACGCCTGCAGGCAGAGAAGAACGACCTGGTGGCGTTGAACTCTGAGCTGCAGCTGAAGGCTGAACAGGACTCCCAAGATGACTCGTTCATTGAGATCATCAAGGTGACGGTGAGGATACCCATGAATATAATCAACAGAGACGACCAAAGCAGCAGATTTTCACATCGGATTTTCATGTGTCTGATTCAGATGGGACTTAATTTAGTGCTCTTCCTCTCAGGACGGAGGTGTTGATGGTTTGAACGAGGCATGCAGCACAGAGCGTAGCCGGCGTCCTGACTTGAGCATGACGGCGTCTCGGCTGGACAACGAAGAGGTGACGGTTAGTCAGCTGCTGCAGTCCCTGAGGAACGAGACACAACGATGTGAGCAGCTGCAGACCAAACTGGGAAACTGTACGGCCAGGTAGAAGACTGTCCTATACATCGTTTTTTGCTAATAAAAATAAAGTTTCTGTATCCATCAGCAACATCCCTGGGAAATTTCCGAGAGCTAGTTCCGATGTGCTGTGGAGAGTAGGCGAAACCAGAAGCTTGTATCAGCTTCCAGGAGAAGTTAGCTGGGAGGTTGTGATGGCTGGAAGCTGCCAGGACTCACTCTGGTTTCTTTGTAAAACTGGACATGACTTAAAATAACTCGTGGAGTGTTTTCATCACTATATGAGAGGATGTTGGAGTCAAGTGCTTTGAGAAATAAATTAGTATTTCAAGAAATCCCCAAATTGTCTTTACTGCTTTTGGTGTTTGTTCTTTTTCATAAATTTTTGTAAATGATAAATAAGGAGATTTCTTCCTTTGTAAACAGGATTGCAGAGCTGGAGGAAAGGAATCGTGGCCTAGAGGAGTCCACACAGATAACCCAGACAGAAACCAAAGAGGAATCTGGGAAGGAGGAGAAGGTTGTTTTTTTTAAATTAAATATTTAAGAGACAGTGACTCGTTTCGGTTTCCTCAAGTCTTGTTTTTAATGTGTGTATTTGATTCTTTCAGGCAGCATCTGAGGTGGAAAATCTTAAAGGTCAGATGATGACGCTCTTCAAAGAGCTGCAGCAGGCCCAGAGCAAGTTGGATGAAGCAGAAGGCATGAAGAAGAACCTGCAAGACAGGTTAGGCACAAACACACACACACACACATGAAAGATTTTGTTTAGACTGGTGAGCATGATACCTATGCAGCAAAATAAAGAATGTTGGGACATCAAGATTTTCATCAAAATCAGTTTTCTTTTTTTCTTTTTTTTTTTTTTTTTTTTTTTTAGATAAATAGATATGTTTCTTTTGTGCTCTGTAGGTGTCGGGAGGTGGAACAAGATGCTGCAACTCTGAAGGCTCAACTGGTGGAGAAACAGGCGGTTCAGTCGGAGAATGAACGGCTGAAGCTGCAACTGGGCAGCATGCAGGCACAGAGCCAGCTGGAGCAGAGGAAAGCTGATGAAGAGAGGTCAGATTACACACAAGAAGATTAATTAATCATGACCTGTATCTTAACAACATTTGCAACTCATAAAAACCAAACTGTCAAAATAGCACGTAAAGCCAAACAGTTTGATAGACGAAAAGAACAACACTGATTATCTCGTCACAGCTACAATGCTGGAAGCAGGATGCACTTGGCAGGAAGTAAACATCCAGATTTTCATCTTGTTATCTTAGAATGGGGAAATAAGAAGCAAATTTAAAAATTTGAGCTAAATTGTGAGGTTTTTACTCGCATTTCTACGACTGCAGGTCTTGCGGCAACTTCGCAGTCTGCATTCATGGAGACCTTTTTGCGTAGATGTATTGAAGGCCTGGTCTGACAAATGATGTCTTCAGGTTCATGTGAGTTATTTAGCACAGGAAAACATGAAACCAGGTTGCACTGATGGAAAAAGACGAGCCAATAGGGACAGTGAGATGCGCAGGACATTAATGCAGGGAAACCTTAAGTGCTTCAATTTATCTGGAGGTTTCTTTGGCATGAAGCACCTGCCTCAATAATTTTACTGAACAAGGCCAAACTCGAACCACCCTTGACCTTACCTTTTGCTTCTCAGAGTTAAACTGGTCTTTTTTCTTTTTTGGATCAAGGATTAATGTTTATTTAGCCCTTCAACTGGACCCCAAATCGGGCTCTTTTTGTATGATTCAGCGATCTGATCAAGTGGACAAATCATGACTCATGCAAACAGTATTTCCCATTAGCAGTGGTTTCCTTATGGTTTAATGCTCTCTTCCATACTATTACAGTATTAAAGTGGGCTTCAAATTTTGCAGATCTCAAGTGCACTTGAGAAATTAGTCTGATTTGCAGAAGCCCTTAAGAGGTCCGGTTCTCTTGGCCATGGTTCTGGAAGGAAAAGGAAGAGCTGATCAATTTTATGCAGGGGTCATAATGTTATAGCTGATCAATGTATTAACATGTTTCTTTCCTTTCCAGAAACAATTTAGCACAACTGAAGGATGCGTACACCAAACTGTTTGAAGATTACAATGAGCTTAAGGAAGAGCTGAAGAAGAAAGACGTAAGTTAATGTCAATATGAGGAAATTCCTTCATCTCATGCAACATGCTGCTTTCCACCAAAGATAAATTAGTAATAAGAGTATAAAAATATATCAAAAGGGAGTTCTGACCTGTGTGATGTTTGTGTGTGGTTCTACAGTCTCTGGTGAAGAGGGAGGTGGTGGATGAGCTGCAGCAGCGTCTGACTGCTGCAGAAGAAGCACTGGTTGCTAAACAGAACAAGATTGATGGGATGAAGCAGGAGATTTTCATGAAAGAACAGGACCTGGAGACCATCTCTGTGTTTCAGGCTCAGGTTAGTAGGTCTGTAGGTGACGACAGTAAATATAAAAAGACCATAGATAAGACCATAAAATTCATATTATTCATATTATTATTATTATTATTATTATTAATGATAATAATGATAATAATGATAATGATAATGATAATAATAATAATAATAATAATAATAATGATAACATTATTAATAATAATAATAATAATGATAACATTATTAATAATAATAATAATAATAATAACATTAATAATAATAATAAATAGTTTAACATTCTAATTAAAAATAGCTTCTTCTTTCTTTTTTTCTTTTTTTTTAAATAAAATTTTGATAAATTTGTTTTTTCTTCAGGTTTAGGATGTATTCCCATACACACTTGAGACAATGTCAGGCTTTGCTTTTGGGGCAGCCGTCATGTTTCTGTGTTTTTACCGTTTACAGGCAGAGGTTTACTCCTCAGACTTCTATGCAGAGCGCGCCGCGAGGGAGAAACTCCACGAAGAGAAGGAGCGTCTGGCTGCTCAGCTGGAATATTTGAAGAAGCAGAACACCCAGCTGCAGGAAGAGATGGACTCGCTGGGCCGGTATGCTGTCACACACGAGACATTTGTTCTTTTCACTGTCTAAGAAATAGAATAGATCATTTGGAAACTTCTACGTTTATTTTTATAATATCTGTGGTTGTTTTATGTGGAACTGGTTCACACCTTCAAAGACTTTAAAGAAGCAAAACAGAAAAAAAATTCTTGTTTTTTTTTTTTTTGTTTGTTTTTTTTTAGTTTTTTTTTAGGTTTCTTCTAATTTCTACTATTTCTACTGTTTGGTGATGACTTGCAGTGTAGCCTTCTCATGACACTGCACGCTGCTTAATTTTTTTCTTTCTTATTATTGTTCTTTCTCCTGTTTCTGCAAGGCGCTCGCTTAACGACATGCAGCGGAGACATGGGACACTCGGAGGAAATGCGCATGGACCCGGTGCTTCTCTGGTTGGAAGAGGTAAAGTGTGTCATGCAGGCCGGTTTTCTAGAAAGTGCAAGTCGACTGTGTTTTCTACCTTATCAACACACCTTCATATTTATTCACTTTTTTTTCATAATTTAAGACAAGACAAGCACTTTAGATTTAGTTGCTTTTCCTGCTTTTCCCAGTTTGTGTCTTGCAGTGAACTGGAATGAACAGAACAGGGAATCCTAAGATGAAATGCTGTTTTTTTTTCCATTATAGTTTGTACATGCTTTCTTTGGGACCCAGACTGCATATTAAATTACATTAAGTTCAAACTCCAAATTCTTTAATGCAGGAACCACATACAAAGATGGAAAGCGGGTTTTGGCTCAGACCTTTGAGCTGCAAACACACACTGCCATAAAGAGCTCTGGCTTAAACTGGCCTGATTGTGTAACTATAGATAATCATGGTGCGTCGTCTGCCCTAAACCAGTTAACGATGACAAGATGGTATCTCTGCACAGGCGTTGTTAGTGTAATAATACAGTGAACAATTATGACCTCTTGTCATGTTGGAGGATGAAACTTAAAACCCTACCAAGTGTTGAAGCTGCAGAGAAAACTCTGGCTAAATAACAAACAAGCTTTGACTTGAGCTATTTTGCTGCTCTTGAGCTCTCACAAAACCTTTTAAAGCGTGTTCTTTCAATTTTTACTGGGATTAGCAGACATCAATGACTGGAGGCCTGCGCATAGTGAGATTGTATGGACCATCCAGCATCCAGTCATCATGCAGATTGACTAATGTTTTTCTACATAGATTATCGAACAAAACGTTATCATCTAGTAACCAAAACAAAGCCAATAAAAAGCTCCACAGAATTGTTGAGAGCAACAGAGTTTGCTGATAAATCCCTGTGGGCTCTTCTCTGTGAGTGGTACTGTTTACTTTAAGATGTTGCACACGTGAAATATTTAGTGCAGCATTGTCTGCCTTTTATAACCTAAAGAAATAAATGAATGTCAGAACTTTTTGTGAAAGGAGTTTCAGCTCAAATACCTTGTGAAGTTTAATTGGAGCAATTTAAGCAGATTAAACTTGTGAATCTGTATTTGCAGGTACCGACTGGCAAAACCAAGGGAACATCCCTGAGCATGCGTGTCCCAAGTGCAATGAGATCCTGCCAGACCTGGACTCACTGCAGATCCACATTATGGACTGCATCAACTAGACCCCTATCCACTACAAGCTTCCTCAATAACTGCAGCTGCATCAGCACCTTAATCTGAGTCTTCCTCTGCCTCAACCCATACCTCTTCTCTCTGATCCCTGACGCATTACTCTGCAGATATTAAACAAGCTCCATCATATTTATCACAAGATGGAAACACTGCTTTTGGAAAGATTGATAGACTTTAGTGCCTAAGGTCTAGCCAAGCATGCACAGAGTTTGTCAGTTGTAGCTTGTTGTACATTTTTATTTAGTTCTAAAGTATTAGTCAAAGTAAAGGAAGAATGTACCAGGACATCTCATGTAGGGTTTGGAGTTTTGTACTTGCTTTGCTGTGATAGCTTACAAAAAGAAACAAGAATAAAAAATTCTTCAGGGCAAGAAGTCCGATAAAGTAACCAGATGAGACACAAATCCTCTGATCAGATTTTAGTTGCGGTCTACCTTTCATGCACATATTATTTATCGAACCAAAGTGGAGCCTTCACTGGATGAATTTGATTTTAAATCCTTTTGTATTTTTTTCCTGATTGCTTCCTTTACAATTTAAAATTGAAATTCTTTTCTATATTTTTCCTCAGTGAAAATATTTTAATTCATAATTTGAATTTTGGTGTCTGTGAAGATGAGCCTGCACCATGTAGGCACTTTAATATGAAAATATACTTGATATTTTATTAAGATTTTGCTGATGTCTGGTAATTTGATATATTTTACGTGATTGTCAACATTCAGGAGGCTTACTGACATTTCTATATTCTGTAGGTTATGAAGGCTTTCTGATTGTCATGTATTCCTGTGGAAAAATAAAAGATGAAAATTTCTGGCTCATTTTGCTCTTGATGTGGAACATTCATGTATTTGAAAACATTTAACCAATATTTCAATTGCAGAAAAAGCATTCAAGAGAACTCCAGATGGTTGTATACAGACAACAGATAATCAGATTTATCAAATCTCTAGTAAGTAAATTGAACTTGCAAAGGACATTGGAGTCCCACTCTTGTTAATCTTTCGTAAATTTAACCAACACATTTGTGCCAGTGTCTTCAAACCAAGATTTATGTTATCTGAGACCTTCTGGATGTGTATAAATGTTCTGATGGTATCTATAAGCTTTCTGTCCTCTTCAACTGAGCAACATGTATAGTATAGCTCAGTCTATCCGTGAAGCTGTTCTCGTTTTAATCGATTATCTTCTCATTCATCTGCAGGTACGCAATACATTTTTTATTTTCCCAGCGTATTTACAGCTCACTTTATTTGATTTTTTTTTTTATTAATTAATTAATTAATTAATATTATGATTATTTATTTATTTATTGTATTTATTATTATTATTTATTTCATTTTTATTTATTTATTTTTTTGGAGCTTGTCCGAGCAAATTGCCCATTTAGTTTATGAAGTAACTGTGTTGTGGAGGAGCTAAGGACTATACAGCTGATATTTCAGGACATTTCAATTTCTGCTAAAACTTTGTAGAGAAACTGAAATTAGTCTCGCTGAATGTTTTCCACAACCAATTGCAGACTCTTTGATTCCCTGTTTATAAACGTGATAATAAAATTTTATAACAGCAGCATATTTGTTACATTATAGATTTAATTTAACCGTACATTAATATTTATCATTAAACAACAAAAAAAAATCCCCTAAAGGATTCTTAAATAAAATTCCAACACTGATTTATATTTATTATTTTGATTGGGCAAATCGTTAGACGACTATGTGCTTTTTGACAACACAACAGGGTCCTTCGTTTAGCGCCAGTTTAGATCTTCCAACTTCACCGAGAAAACTGAGAAGAAACTTAACATGTAAAATGTTTTTGTGCACGATGCATCTGAATGGTTTTTACAAAGCAGAGAGAAATATCGTAAAATAAGTGTATAAGTAGGTTCGACCTGATTAAAGAAAAAAAATATATGTATATTTAAAGTTGCGTCAGTGCTAGCAAACAAATCTGTCGCATCCTGAAGTAAGTGCCTGTTTCTTTTACTTAAATATTTTCAGTTGTTTTCTCATAATTTGTATTTTAAGGGATATATTGTCATTTTTTATGTAAACTACATTAAAATGGAATTGCGGAACTAGTGTCTGTATCAGGATTTAACACGTATTTAAAAACCTTTTGAGATTACCTTCGTCCATTACAATGTTGTTGTTTTTTTCCCTAAATGAAACTTTTAACTTTGTTAGTTAGCCAGTTTAATCCGTAATGACAATTTATTTATTCTTTATTAATCTAGACCTTGATCGTTTAATTTAAGAAAATCTACTGTAATTTACTCCTGTTACGAAAAGCTGTCAGAATTACTGCAGATTTATATTGAGTCCAAACCTGCACATCCTGCATAAACACATGAACGATTGAGCTTGGTAAATATAAGTTCTGCTTTTTTCCTCTATTCACCAGGTCATTTTATTTCAGCACAGAAAACATCATAAAATGGACAGTAAGTAGCATGAAAATTGAAACACGGTCAAGCACAACCTTTTCATAATTCAAGACACTGTAGATGTGTATCTTTATTTTATCCAGGCGAGGATGATCTGGAAATTTTGACGGCGCTGCTAGATGAAAATGAGGGTGTTGATGAAGAGCAGGACCAACAGGAGCAGGCAGACGACTTGGATGACCTTTTTGATGAAGACACTGACAAGGAGGAAGAGTACAGAGAGGGCAGCGAGGAGGAAGATGTGGCCCCTGAGGATGTGGTAAAAGATCTCTTTGGAGATGTTGATGATATTGAAAATGAGACGACAGAGACAAAAGAAAAAGAATCAGGGGTTGTCTGTGAGAACCTGAACAAGTCAAAGGAAGATTTGCAAGGTTTGTAACTGAGCAGTTTGTCCTCGAATCTGGTCTATTTGAGACACCGTAGGATTTAGGTATGGGCTGCTTTTTGCATTATATTTATTTCTGAATATTTGCATTTCTTCAGAGGAGTTGAGAAGAATGCAGGAGCAGATGAAGAGATTGCAACAGCAACTTGAAGCGAGCCAAAATGTTTCAGGTCCATCATCCACTAATGAACCTGCTGCACGAGGGTCAAGCAGTCCAAAACCAGTGACCCCAAAACCAGCAACAACCCAACTCTCAACATCCAAGCCACTCCAGGCTAAAAAAGCTGCCAAACAGATGACCAAACCACAAGCAGGTAAACCATTTTACCAACCCAGAGACAACAGTTCGCATCGGCTCTTCAATGGCCCTGCAACAGGCTTTCTGTTGTTTTCTATTTTCTTTATTCCTTTTTATATTTCCTGAAACTGTAGGAGCTTTTTTGTTGTGTGAAAAGGCTATCAAGATTTGTGTTGCAAGACAGTGCTTACCCCTCTTGTATATGCAAACAATTTCCCAACAGAGCATATACTTTGGAGAATCTGGATTCATACACAAGCCAATAAACAGAGGAAATTGTATAACAATTGCTTTTAAATGAAAATTGCATCAGAACTTCATCAATTATTTTTAAAAAATGCGTTAGTAAGTAATTAGAATGTAGTTCAGAGAAATTGGGAAACTGATTTCAGAAAAACTCTTGAAGATTAAAGAATGGAATCATGTTGCAAAACATCCAAATTGGTCAGGAAGACAGATTCTGATTTTATTCTCTAAATTACTGCATAAGATAGGTATAACTGCGAAAGACATTTTTGGCACTGCAAGAAACATTAGTGTACCTCTAATCATACAGTAAAATAAATACATTTCAAAAGAATGTTATAAAATAGCTTTGTGCAAAATATCTGGTTATACTCTTGACTTAAATCAGCTTTACATCTTTTGAACTGTAGCGTGGAAGCAGGTTTTTTTTCCCAGAGTTCCTAAATTCTATTAAGTTTGTCGCTAAAAGACTGATAGCAGGAACTGGAAGGCTGCTAATTAATAGAAATATGAACTGTGACTGTGGATATTCTAAGAAATTGACATAGAAACATCTACAACCTTTGGCTATGACTTGACAATAAGAAACAACTGGAAACTGTATCCCATATTATTAATAAAATTCTGAACTTTTCCAGAATTTGACAGAGCTCTGCAAATTGTTCCATATGTCTGTTTCGCTCCAGATATGTGTATATACGGCTATTAATCTCTAAAGTTACCTCATTTACTCTTCGTTTGCTGTTTTAAGATAGTTTTAACACGAGATAAAAGGTTTAAGAAGCATCTGCAGCAAAGCTTCATTTTCTGCTTTTCTTGTAGCATCTTCTTCACCCGCTCCGGTCAAAGGAGAAAGCTTGAAACTTCAGGAGTCCTCAGACTTTTCCTCTCAACTCAACATTGCAGACACATTCAAACGCAAACCTAGAGTGGCTCACCAGTACAAAGCTGGCACATCACCAGGTAAAACTGGTCCCACCACGATTTATTCCTATTCTTTCAATAATGTGACTTTTCACTCAGGAATGTGCAGATTTTATGTTGTTTATAGTCATGCTCTTCACTGTTTTTCTCTTCAGAGGGCAGGGGACCACTGGTGGAGATAAAAATTGGCACCTCCTTCCAGCCTTTAGAAAGCAGAACTTCAGAAACTTTGCATTCACCTCCAGCCTCCCTCAGCAAACCTGCCACATCTGCAGCTCTGCCTTTGCCTGCCGCTCATCCTCCGCTTCCTAAAGACGTGGGTGTTGAGAAATACTCAGGACTGCGGCTCAGGTCAGAGAACCAAAATAGAGGCAACAGAAAAATGGAACCTCAGTATGCGTTTTATTAAAGTCTGAAACGGCTTCTTTTTGTTTCAGAAAGCCACGAGTTTCCTCCAGTGAGATGGACCGCAAGATGGCCAACCGCCGCCTGATCCGCCTGTCACAAGTGCCGGAGCTTTTGACCCGGGAGAAGTTGGAGGAAAGCGACTGGGTGACATTTGCGGTTCTGATTAGCAAAGCAACGCCACAAAGCAACAACAGCGTAAGTCTCAAAGGTGTTGTCGTCTCCAGACTGGGTTTAATCCTGTTTCTTTGCCTGCTGCGATGTGTAGACATTTATTTATCATTATTTTTCTTTATTTTGGAGAAATGCTTCACAAAAATGCTGCTGGTTTCTGCAATACTCTTGTCACATTCCTGACAAAGCACTTCCTGTTTGCAGGGCAAAACCTTCAGCATCTGGAAGCTCAGTGACCTCCACAACTTGGAGGTGTTTGTGTCTCTCCTCCTGTTTGGTGAAGTCCACAAAGAGCACTGGAAAACAGAGGTGGGAACGGTCATCGGACTCCTCAACCCAAACCCCATGAAGCAGAGGGATGGATTCGATGGGGTGAGTGAAAGGACTGAGCTTAATAAAATATATTCTTACAGTCTGGGTTATAGTTTTTTTTTCCCAGCTGAAGTCTGACTGTTGCAGTGATCAAGTCATCTCAAAGGTTTTTGATTTAATTCTGTCAATCAGTGAATTTGACTTGCGAAATATGGATAAAATGCATGTTCTAGTGGATTATTCCTGCTCTGAGCTGATTCCTAGTATACACACACTAACAAGAAGGAAAACTAAGAAGCATTTACTCTGCAGGTGAGTTTGACAGTGGATCACTCACAGAAGGTGCTGTTGATGGGCGAAGCTCAGGACTTTGGTACCTGCAAGGCCATGAAGAAGAACGGAGACCCATGCTCTCAGATTGTGAACCTGGTGGGTCCATTTTCTCACATACATGCCTCTTTAATGTACTCAAAATAATCAGTCTATGCCTTCAATGGTATATCACAACTTCCTATTAAACCTCTCTGTAGTATGAATGCCAGTATTGCCAGTATCACGTCAAAGCCCAGTATAAGAAGATGAGCTCGAAGAGGGCTGAGCTGCAGTCGTCATTTTCTGGAAAAGCCCCCAACAGAGTGAAGGGGAAGGGCAACAACCTGAGAGAGCGGCTGTGTCAGGATGGCTTTTATTACGGTGGCGTCTCCTCAGCAGCCTGTGCTGCTTCCCTGTGAGTCGTTTGAAACATCGTCGGTTCACTGTGTGATCTTTTTGTCTCTGCAAAATGATTGTCAGGAGAATTCAGTTAATTGTGTAGAAATGCTTCTACAGTCTGAAAAATCATCAGATCATCGTGTTAAATGTTGAAGTGACAGCCCAGTCTCGCCAGGATACTGGCTGAGGTTGAATTGGAAACATCTGAGGGACTTGTCGTCATCTGTGTTGCAGAGCTGCGTCCAAACCAAACAAACCCGTCCAGAAAACGCTGGACAAGCTGTTTGTGAGAGGATCCGCTCAGCTCGTCAGTCGGGCCAAGAAGCTCGGTAAGCTGCTCACATACTCACTGCTTTGACTTTTCACACCTAAACAGACAAAATCTAGAAATCATGTTGTGTTGCTGCATGCAGGGCTGAATGCTGCAAACTTACTTGGAAGTAAAAATGTTCCTGTTTTAGTCTAAATACGATTCTGGTGTTTTGGCTGCTGATTTTAAAGATCCAGAACCAGAATATCTGTCATAAGTAAAAATGACTTGCAATGACAATGTTAACACTTATTATTTGAGAGATAGTTAAATGTTTTTTTCATTGTGTCTTTGTGGTTTTGTTAGCCATGCAGTCTGGTGAAGTTTCAGGCTGTTCGGATGAATTCAGAAGCCTGATGTCAATGCCAACACCAGGAGCTCTGCAGCTGAAGAAGCACCTTGTACACGGCAACCAGTCAGGTCCGTAACCAAGAAATATCTTCATTTTATCATCAAATTTCCAGTTTTATGTTAATAAACACGGATATAACACAAAAAAAAGTACACAAGTAAGAACACACAGGCAGCCAGACTAAAACAACTCAACAGTCTTTACATCAGTGATGCAGCTGCGGCATGAAGGAAGCAAAGCTGAGAATGGATCTGATTGGAGTAAAGAGAAACGTCGATGTAGATGCTGCGCTGAACCAGCAGAGGCTCCCACATTCTCTCCAATCTCCGCTGGTCACATACAAACACAGTTTCTCCACATGTCCAACAGATGGCATGTCTATAAGGCCGCAGTGTTAAGTTAGGTGGAACTTCTGACTTCCCTGTCAGATGAATATATTTCTCTCATGTGACAACCATGAGGACAAAGTGGAAGTTCAGAAGTCTCCGGAGAGCATCCTGGCATTTTAATGGTTGCTGTTTAGATGTCATATTGCTAGAGTGGGATCTTGACAGCCTTGTTAAAAAAAAAAAAAAGATTGTAGCCCAAAATTTGGTTTCCTCTGAGCAGAACCAGTAAAGATGATATAATTGTCACTACAGCAGAAGAAAACTTACCACTCAGGTGATACCGATGGGAAGGTGGGATTTAGTTTTCATTTTGAGTTGCAAAGTCAATGCATGTCTTGTAATTGAATCACTTCATGATGAATGTTGACGTAGCAGCATCCGCAGCTACTTTGCGCTCAGAGTCAGGGCTCATTATTGAACTGGTTTTCATGCTCAGGCTCCAAAGATGCAGCCGTAGCTCCTCTTCAGTCCATTTCAGCTTCGGACCTGCTGAAGCAGCAGAAACAAAAGCAGCGTGAGCTCCTTGAGAGTCGACGTCAGAGGGCAGGAGAGACGGTTCTTCAGAATTCAGGTGGCTCCAGACCGGTGCTAAGTCAGCGCGGTCTGATGTCCCCAAAACCTGCTTCTGAGGTCCCCAAGGCCACCCAAAGCCCTGCGGCACCCCATACCCCGACCCTGGGCCGAGGTTTTTCAGTGGGCGATGACATCCTCTTCTTTGATAATAGCCCGCCTCCAGCTCCTTCGCTCAGCCTATCAGCTGCTAAGATGGCTGCGGTGAAGAAGCTGAGGGCCAAGGGGGTGGGGCTTGAAAAGGAGGATCCCAATGCTGTGAAGAGGAAAAGGAGTGACAGTACTCAGATCAGCGCCCGAGTAGTGAAGAATCGGACTTCACCCAATGGTACGAACAGTTTTTTCTAGATACCACTTCCAATTGCAATATCAGATTTTTCTCCTTAACTTTTTATCTTCATTTTAAATTTTACCTTTGATAATCTCGTACATGATTTGTTCAGGTGAAACATCAAGTAACGAGGAGGAGGAACCAGCCCAGAAAAAGAAACGAGATCAGCTCAGTTACATTCAGTCAGAGGAGTTTCAGAAGATCCTCAACGCCAAATCTCGTCACAGCGTTGTACTGCAAGCGGTACGACCGATACTGTTCCATCTGCGGCTGTCTCATATTCTGCTTTCTGTAGCTGACGCTGTGTATCCGCATACTAAACACTCTCCCTCCTGTCAGGCGGAGTACCAGCTGCAGGAGCGCTACTTTGATGCCCTGGTGAAGAAGGAGCAGATGGAGGAGAAGATGAAGGGAATCAGAGAGATGAAGTGTCGAGCCGTCACCTGTAAGAAGGTACAAGAAATGTTTGATATATATATATATATATATATATATATATATATATGACTCATGGTGAAGGTGAAAAGCTGAAAAACGTCATGAATTCCCCGTGTTTGCTGGGTTACCAGTGCAACTACACCTACTTCAAGCCAGCAGACCGATGCGTGAATGAGAATCACGATCTGCGGTGGCACGATGCTGTGAAACGTTTCTTCAAATGTCCCTGTGGACAGAGAGCCATCGCCCTGGACAGACTGCCACACAAACACTGCAGGTAAGGCTGGAAACCTCCTTTTTCTGCTTCTCCTCATTCTGACATGCCGACATGTTTATTTCCAGGTGAAATGAAACCTAAAAGGCATTGCGTGGAGTTTACCTTGCATTTCATGTCTCCTTCTTTGCAACTGTTTCAGCAACTGTGGACTCTTTAAATGGGAGCGTGATGGGATGATGAAGGTAAGTTGGACAACCTTTCAAATGGAAAAACACGGGTTTGTAAGTGCAAACAAACACCTGATGTTGCTTTTGGATTTCAGGAGAAAACTGGACCGAAGATTGGAGGAGAGCTTCTTCTGCCTCGAGGAGAGGAACACGCCAAGTTTCTCAACAGCATGAAGTGACTTCTGGTTGTAGTGGAATCCATACACAGATTGTAATTTAAGGGTTTTTGTAGTCTTTTAATATTTGCATCTATCATGTTTTTAAAGTTTGACATGGTGTGTTTTTATTGATTATGGGGAGTTATCTGGAAGAAGCTGATTAAAGAAACAATCTGCATTTTTTTGTGTGAAATGGAAGGGTTTTTTTCACCATTGAGATTAAAAGTTGAGCACACAAACACAAGTCTACTGCTGGTCTGGAAAAATTGACTTTCATTGTCATATTATAGATCTTTGGAAAACCTGATTGGTTCCGCTTCATAATGAAGAATAACTTTAAAGGGTCCTGCTTCTGTGGAATGATCAGCATAGCATAGCTCCAACAGTGTTTCCCTGTTGGAGCTAATCAGGCTTTCCCGTGATATATAATACAACATAAACTGATAATACAGAGGGGAAAATATCCACTCAACACAAATTTCTGCACAGCAACTAAAGGGAAATTACAGTGAAGAAAAGTTGCTGCGGCTTTGAAGCCATGATGGAAAATGTAGCTGTAAATAAGTGTACACATACTATTGTACTGCATGCACAAAAATATTTTTAATGGCTATCATTCCTGGTCATGACATTTGTTTTTTTTACCCATAAAATGAATGTATGAAAGAGTGAAATATATAAAATCTTAAACAACTAAAGTTTTACTTTTTGGCAGCACTGATCTGTTTTCAGAATTTTAGAGTTACAGTAGCTTTATACATAAAAAAAAAAATGGCTTAATTTAACATAAGCTGATGTTGTAGTATTACACAGAATCTTTTCAGTCCAATACATGAATAATAATCTAATACAGAGGAAGAGTCAGTTACTTTCTGCTTTTAGTACATTGTGTTAGTACGCGATGCAACACTTTCACAGTTATTTGGGAGGTTTGACTGTGAAATGAAGCTCATGTACTAATAAAGCAGTCACTGTACAGTTGTGCATATATCCTCAAACCACAGCTATGAGCAGGCAGCGCTCAGAAATCTCAGCTGATCTAAATAAAATGCTAAAAGACAATAGAAATTAAATGAAATTTTAATGTGTAATGTGACAGTTTAATTCATACACATGATCCCTTTCCTGTGTGCCCTCCCTCTTTCTCCTCCTCCTTTCTCTCCTTTGCCCAGTTTATGTCGAATATTTCCAGTCTGGAATGCGGGATTCATTGCAGCCTGATGACTTCCACAGCTCACCTCGTCTTCTCTTTTATTCCACACTGTCTCCCTTGAAATACTCTAAATTCCAGACACTGTGACTGAGTTAAATATTGGAAACTGATTCTTATTTGACTTAAAGACATGATGCTCCTTTGCAAACTTTAAAAGCTAACTCTTCTGGAAAAACAGTAAAAGCAAGAATTTGCTTTGTTATCTGCAAACAGCACATCAGGCAGAAAAGAAACATTTTACAGCATTTATGTACATATATTAAGAAGTAAAAACAAGCATGCAAAACTTTTAGCTTACAATACAGAAACTGCACTTTGAATACACTTTACAGTTTGATACATTGTACAGTTCAGGTTGAATAAAAAATAGATCTTAAACACCAGGACAAAGATAATGGCAGTATCATTGCCCCAATGGTGGTTGCTGTAGCTGGCTCTCCATGCCACTGAGCATTTTCAGTGAAACCAGTAGAAGCGAGGATAGAGACCATCGTAGTGATATTCCCGCAACTGCTCATTCTTCTCCCTTGTCCTCTCATTCATCTCTGGAAAAAACAAAAAAACAGAAACACAACTTATTATTCATGCTAATGGTGCTAATTGTTGATCTATGCTAAACATTGCCAGTTAGCCTTTGTAAGCTGCATGTGTTGACAGACCATTAATATTAGCAGTGGGAAGTAAAAACTATTGTTAACCTCAAGTTAGCATTGTAGTTCTGAGTTATATATTTAAAATGTGATGCAAAGACATTGTCCAGTTGCTGAATCCCTCAAAAATCTGTTGACAGAGGCGGTAAAGCTATAGTTTCAGTTAGGGCCAGAATTGCTGGTACACAACCCACACATACGGTTTCTTATTTCCAGACAAAATGTCTTTTTAGAAAGTAAAAAGTTTGACCTTTTTGATGTTTCTATTGTCAATTGTGAGACTGAAGTTTGTGATTCCTTCCAGCATCTTTGTAAAGTTCTGTTTTCTCATACATTTAATTTATTGAGGCTGTCCAGCCTGCGATAGACTGGTGAATTGTCCAGGGTGTACCCTGCCTCTTGCCCACTTATTGCTGGGATAGGTTCCAGTTTCCTGTAACCCTGAATTGGTCTAAAAGCAGTTAAGAAAATGAATGAATGACTGAGGTTGCTGAAACACCGTTTCATCATGTTTGACGGAAGATGATATTGGTGAGGCTGAATGGCACCCCTTTGTTATTAAAAAAAAAAAAAAAAAAAAAAAAATATATATATATATATATATATATATATATATATATATATATACACAGTGGGGCTCCAAGGTTTGGGCACCCCTGGTAAAAATTTATTTTAATGTGCCAAAAAGAAGCTAAGAAAGATGGAACATCTCCAAAAGGTGTCAAATTACAGATTACAGACATTCTTATAACACGTCAAAAGAAGTTCAATCTTATTTCCATCATTTTAACTTTTTAAATAAAAGAAAACAAAAAAATGGCCTCTGCAAAAGTTTGGGCACCCTGCATAGTTGGTACCTTCTATTCCCCCGTTTGGCAAGTATGACAGCTTGTAAACACTTTTCATAGCCAGCCAATAGTCTTTTGAATCTTGTTTGAGGTATCTTCGCCCATTCTTTCTTGCAAAAGTCTTCCAGATCTTTGAGATTTCTGGGCCATCTGTGACGCACTGCTCTTTTAAGGTCTATCCATGGACTTTCAATTATGTTGAGGTCAGGAGATTGTGAAGGCCATGGCAAAACCTTCAGTTCATGCCTCTTGTTGTAATCCACCCTGGATTTTGAGGTGTTTTTAGGATCATTATCCATTTGTAGAAGCCATCCTCTCTTTAACTGCAGCTTTTTCACAGATAGCATTAGGTTAGCACCCAAAATTTGCTCAAATCCCATTGAATCCATTTTTCCTTCTTCTCGCGACATGTTCCCTGTGCCACTGGCTGCAATACAACCCCAAAGCATGATCGATCCACCCCCATGCTTAACAGTTAGATAGAGGTTCTTTTCATTAAATTCTGTGCCCTTTCTTCTCCAAACGTACCTGTGCTCATTCCGGCCAAAAAGTTCAATTTTAACCTCATCAATCCACAGAATCCAAAATGCATCAGGCTTGTCTATATGTTCCTTTGCAAACTTCAAATGCAGATTTTTGTGGTAAGGACGTAAAAGAAGTTTCCTTCTGATGACTCTTCCATGAAGGCCATATTTGTACAAGTACCTCTTTATAGTGGAGTGGTGTACCATGACTCCAGTATTACCCAGATCTTCCTGTAGGGATTGTGCAGTCAAACTTGAGTTTTGACTTGTTTTTCTTACAATCTGTCTGATATTTTTCTTGGTCTTCCAGATCTTGCTTTAACTTCCACTGTTCCCAATGACCGCCATTTCTTGATTACATTTAGAACAAAGGATATTAGCATTTGAAAACACTTTGCTATTTTTTTACACCCTTCTCCTGCTTTGTGAGCATCAACTATTTTCAGTTTCAGTGTTCTTGACAGCTGCTTAGAGGAAGCCATGGTGCCGACTGTTAAGGCAAGGTCAGATGAGTCTGAGTATTGAAAACTTTTGAGATTGACATCACCTGGTCTTTCCAGACACTAACTGTAAACAATCCAGGACACTGTCAGGTCTCTGTTGTCAAATTGGGGGTGTACAGTGACTAACTCTACAGGGTGTCCAAACTTTTACAGATGGGAAATTTTGTTTTCTGTTATTTTGAAGGTTTAAATGATGGAAATAGGATGTAACTTTTTTTGACATGTCATAAGAATGTCTAAACTGTACTGTGATGCCTTTTCGAGATTTTCCATCTTTTTAAAGCTCCTTATTTGCACATCAAAATAAATTTTTACCAGGGGTGCCCAAACTTTGGAGCCCCACTGTGTGTGTATATATATATATATATATATATATATATATATATATATATATATATATATATTATCTACATAAAGAGATCACATTGATGCATCCAATCTAAATGTTTTCTCTTCTCTTCTCAATTTCTTTCTACTTTTTTTTTTTTTTTGTTTTACCAATTTCAGCTCCACTTGGCATCCATGAAAGTTCTGAATGCATGGTGCAGATACACCTTGGCGATGATCTTCGGATTCTTTTTGCGGGTCACCTTTTGGCTTCATAATACTTCATTGTATAACGCATGAAATAATTTTGGATTGTCTTTGTCTTAGTGGCAGCTGGCACTGGAAAATCTTACATCTGGCTCTATCCATTCCTGTCAGAATGTCTTTGAGCTCTTTGGTTGTGAGTCGCTGACCATTCATTCATTCATTCATTATCCTAACCGCTTAACCCGATGAAGATTTGTGGGGAAGCTGGAGCCTATCCCAGCAGTCTTCGGGCGCAGGCAGGGTACACCCTGGATAGCTTGCCAGTCCATCGCGGGAGTAGCTGACCATCTGTTTTCATTTCCTAACTTCATTAGAAATAAGATAAACAAAACAGGCAATTTGTTGTCATTAAATTTTTTGAATTATGGAAAATTAAAAAGCAAAGCATATCAATCCTTTCCAGCATGATATCTTACACTAAATGCAATTTTAAAAAAAACAAAAAACAGTCTAAATTTGACCATTGATCCTCAGATAAACTGATTTGGCCAAGATCCTTTTGTTTTCCTCTTATATTCTCCCCCAAAACACTGTGTCCTTTACAAATGAAGCCAAGTCGCATCTTTATGGTTAGTAGTTCTTACTTTAGAAACTCTAACTGCAACCATATCACAGCTTACTGACGACCACAGGGAAGATTGTCAGCTTTTTGTGGACCACAAATAGACACTTTGAATTGGTGTGACGTTTTGAGCTCTCTGCTGTGGTCCAGAGACTCATCTAGATCCAAACTAAACTCTACCCCTCTATGTGGTCTTTGTAGAGCCCTCTTGTGACAACTGACATTCCACTAAGTGCCATATTTTTCAGCGACCATCGGCTGGGATTATCCATGACAACATGCCTCAGCTTGCATTTAGCCATTGAGAACATCCGACATTCAGTGTCTCCATGCAGTATGATGTTAAATATTTCCATTTCCATCTCTTCTGTAGGATTGAATTGGGGTTATTTTTACATTTGCTGCCATTTAACATAGTAATTTTAATGCTTACATCTTCTTGACAGCCTCTTTAAAGCATTTGATTTGAATATGAAAATGTGAGTCTTACCATCATGGTCCTCCTCAGCATAGTTTTCATATTCATTCTTTTGTTCCTCATTGTACTCCCTCCATCGCTCAGTGGCCGCCAGCTTCACTCTTTGTTCAGCTATTGATGACAGGACAAGAAAACAGAAATTAAGCTAAGAAAAATCTGACAGGTATCAGGATGTGTTGCAACAGGGAAACACCCAACACTCACAGGACTGCCCACCCCTGGAAAACGCTGACAAAAGCAGGTACAACTCATAGTGTTTGCAACAGCTGGTCTGATTCTGCTGTAAAGGGCTGTCTTTTCTGCTCCATCTTTAATTAAGATTTTATGACTGAATCTGGTGAAAAGTCATTCAAGGATGATGTGAGACACAATTTAGTAGCCCCACCGAAAGTCTTTATAATGCCAACTTTAAGTGCATTTTTCACACCATTACATCATTCAAAAATTGCTTGAACACAATATAAAGCATCTTGTGTCATGTATTTTAATCTGGTTGCTTTAAATGACTTCATTTATCATAAGGTATGTTTAAAGACTTGAACTTTGTGAAAATTCCATCCATCCATTTTCTGCCGCTGAGCCAGGGTCGGGTCGCGGGGGCAGCAGCCTAAACAGGGAAGCCCAGACTTCCCCCTCCTCAGCCACATTTGCCAACTCTGTGGGGAGGAACCCAAGGTGTTCCCATACCAGCCGAGAGATATAATCCCTCCAGCGTGTCCTGGGTCTTCCCCGAGGCCTCCTCCCACAGGGACGTGTCTGGAACACCTCACCAGGGAGGCGTCCAGGAAGCATCCTAACCAGATGCCCGAGTCACCTCAACTGGTTCCTTTCAATGCGGAGGAGCGGCGGCTCTACTCTGAGCCCCTCCCGGATGACCGAGCTCCTCACCCTATCTCTAAGGGAGAGCCCGGCCACCCTGCAGAGGAAACTCATTTCAGCCGCCTGTATTTGTGATCTTGTTTTTTCGGTCACGACCCACAGCTCATGATTATAGGTGAGGGTAGGAACGAAGATCAACTGGTAAATCGAGAGCTTTGCCTTCTGGCTCAGCTCCTTCACCAAGACACACCGGCGCAGAGTCCGCATTACTGCAGACGACGCACAGATCCGCCTGTTGATCTCATATTCCTCCCCTCACTCATGAACAAGATCTCAATATACTTGAACTCCTCCACTTGGAGCAGGACCTCATTCTTGACCCGGGTAGGATACTCCACCCTATCCCATCTTTGCGAAAATTACCAGTACAAATACTTAAACCAAAGTTTTGATCATTTTCTCTGAGGTTTAGTTGATGATTTGTAATTCTGGAGTTCTGTTAAACATCTACGGCTGAACTGGGTTTGACTGAATTTATTCAGCACATCTCCTTTTCCTTCAGTGTACAAACAGGTTCAGGACCGCTTCTGTTCATTAGATCTGATTACTTCCCTTATTTTAACCTGAATTACAAGTTAAGTGCAAGACATTACTTGACAGAAACCTGCATTCACTCTGCAAACCCTTTTTCCTTCCAAGAAGCCCAGTGATTTTGGGTTTGGCTGTTGACAACGTGTCTCACACCCAGCTTCATGTTAACTTAAACCATGAAATTACTCACCAGTTAACAGCTTTATATAACGCTTCTCTGTTTGTTTTCCCCATCCTGTCTTATCATCTAGATATAAATGGACACATAAAGTAGGAGTCATCCTACTGCATGCTATCATTACATCCAAAATTATGTTTGCTTCAACTTTAAAGTCCCCTCTGGCGGTTTTAAGACTAAAAACATCTGTGTACCTACAAATTGTATGTTTTAATTTTTTCTTTACAGTTTTAGCCATGAAAAACCTTTTATACCTTTAAATTAGCTCTGTATATGAGTCTTTCTCCTCATTCAGTGAGTATAGATCTATGAATTTATGTTTTACATGACTGCGGCCACACATCCACAAGCCCAGCAGCTGACTCATGAATTGGCGATACTTGACAACAGGTCAACTGGCTCATTAGACAGTGTAAAGATGACTTATGACTGCATTGAAGGGAAATTTCATTTGAAAAAGAGAATTGTGGCTACTGCAGACTCATGTGAAACGAGTTATGCAATCCTTCAGCATCTGTTGGAAATATTGCATTGATTTGTGTCTCTTTCAGACACGGTGAGCTTGCAA
This sequence comes from Telmatherina bonti, assembly GCF_933228915.1. Classification (NCBI taxonomy): domain Eukaryota; kingdom Metazoa; phylum Chordata; class Actinopteri; order Atheriniformes; family Telmatherinidae; genus Telmatherina; species Telmatherina bonti. Next base: position 17,808,123 of record NC_136632.1, on the reverse strand, counting down.
ATGTTCTTTAGCTTCCTTTAGTCCTTCAAGTGAATTAATTCCTCCGCTGAAACTGAATCTAATTTCACTTATGGCTTAAAAGAAAAACAGAAGCTTTGTTTTTTTCTCTGATAGGCAACCTGATGATCCATAGCTGGTCTGCTTGGAGACGTATTTCTTTTACAGAGTTTCCAGAAGGAAGCAGATAAATTAACAGACATACTTCAGTGGAAAGATGGAAATATTGTCCTCAGCTCTATTTCAGAGAGCTTGGCACTCCCATGCTTTAGCTATTTAAAGAGGTTTGTAGCTACTGAAAAACTGATTTGTAGATTAAAATGTTTCTGAGCTTCTGAAACCTTTTGTGTGTGTTTAGTTGCCTTTAAGGTGTTTTTTTTTCCTATTGGAAGTAGGAGAATGAGCTTTTTGTACTGAGAAACTTGGAAGCATAGAAACTGCCCCACAGTACCCTGTTACTCCTTCTGCAGCCTCCAGCTTGCGTGTGCACATTTAAAAGCTGTCTCTTTACAAAACTACACACCTGCTGGAAGTTTCCTACTACGCTCTTGCAGTCAAAACAAACCACTTTGTTGTTCCCAGTTCAACCACAACCAGTAAACCAAAACTCCCACACACTTTTTAAAAGGAAGCCAACTGTGTTACAATCAAGCTACATCAACAACTGCGGCAGTGCATGGGGATGCTCGCCATGCATAACCAAATACACTCCAGACCACAAGCCAACCTGACCAGTGCACTTACGGTTCCAATGGTTTTCCACCAGTATAATAGGCAACATTAACAGAAGTTTGATCACATAGCCACTTATTGCTCCCATTCTCATACAGATGTCTCTTTGCTGCCAACATGGCTAAACAGATGTAAGACAGCTTACCTTGAAACTCATAGTATTTGACTGAACGGCGACTGCGGCGTTTGAAGAAGCTTGAGGCGTCCGACTCAGGCATAAACACCTGGCGAGCAGCACCTAAAGGTCAAGGTTCACATGGTTGATACCCTATAAAGTAGATGTGTGGTGAGAGTTTTATTTTAAGTAGTAGAAAGTCTTTAAGAGGCATCACCTTTAGGATCTGCTGGTTTTGAGTCATCCCGTACTGCTGCACTTTTCACCACACTGAAAACTAAAGGTGGAAGGAAAAGTTAGTGACCTACTGCTGTTTGTCATCACCTTTAAGACTGGAAAAATACAGGGGAACATCTTGCAGACCATTTAATGTATTCTTCCTTTATCCACCTCTCTTCCTACTGTCATTAAATTCAGCCGGGCAGATTCAGAGGTATATTGGAAAGAGACCTGCTCAACAGCAATAATAACATTTAGCCTCAGCAGAGGCATTGTTAACATTTTAGAAGGAGGAAAATTAAGGAAGAGCTACAACAACTATTATCCATCATTACTGAAAATGTGCCATCTTGCAAAACAGGGGTCAGTAGGTTGTGGAAGTTAAACTAAGAGAGCTCAAATATTTTTACAGCTGGTATAAAAGCCTAATGAAATGTAGAGGCAACCACAGGAGTAGAAATGCTATAATGTAGCTTTTATGTGTAAAACTGAAATATTTTGCCTTTGATTTTTTTTAACTGAAGCATGAAACATACAAGCTGTGCAGTCAATGATAACAAATTATTCAGATTTTCTCATTAAATGGACTATTTTTGCTTTTCTGTTTTCATCTGATGCAGCTTCTTACTCCAGATCTGTGTTGGTCATCTGCATCATTGTGTGACTTATAAACAGTCATGATCTTCTCAAAGTCCGTGTTTCTTCCACACTGATGTAGCTCACCAGGTCATTAGGTTAAAGCATAATTTATTTAATTACAGTAAATTCAAGGCTGTCACTCTTGGAATAACAGGAAACATCTTTATCTGGTTCATACAGGTAAATAAATGATGTTCATTTTACCGAGTCCCTTGTAAAAATATTAATTATAACTAAAATTGTATATATGTGCAGTTATCAGTAATTTAGTTATATTTCTGTTTACCTCTTATAACAAAACATACTATTGACACCCTTTGGTCGAATACAATTTTAAGACAAATCTGGAATTTCTAAATATGTTAAGATGGATATTAATTCTGAGTTAAAACCTTAATATTTTTCCTGAATATGTTCTAAAAAAAAATACCCATGCCCCCCCACCTGACCAGCTCAATTCTTTTTTTCCCCACCTACCCTGGTGAAATACTTACAGGTGAGGATGAGGAGGGTGCAGAACCAACATAAAACCAACGCTCGGGCCCAAGACATTTTAAGAGAGAAAAATAAAATCTCTTCAGGACTTAGCAGCTCACCTAATCAGACTTTGACTGAGAGGAGAGAGAGATGGAGGGGAAGAAGGTGCAAGAGGCAGGGAGGGAGGACGAGAGTGGGAGGAGAGAAATGGGGACAAAAAGTCATAGAAGGGAGGATGGCTGCTGGTATTTCAGTTGCCAAGGGGAGGAGATGAAGAAAGAGGGGAGGAGAGGTGACGGGATTACTTTGCTTTGAGCACCTGATTTTCAGCTGAATAAAAACCAAGCTGGAGCTCAAACAAAAAGGCGATGGAAGTTAGGTGGAGTAAGGATGCCATCAAAAGTGAGGCCATAATAATATTCTATTAACTTATACATTTTATATGTTGGTGTGAGCACACTACCAGTTCATTTAGATGCATGTGTGTGTATTTAGAACTTGATGCTTCTCCAGCGGACACTGACTTTATTTTTATTTTTGTTCTTCTAAAGGAAATATTAAAGTCTTTAGCCTTTATATGCTTCATGTCAAGTATTCCCAGCACCAGTTCTCAAGGCCCACCTCCTGCAGACATGCAATGTTTTCCTGCTTTAACACACCTGAATACTGAACCAAATTATTGGTTCAGTAGCAGATTTGTGCAGAGCTTGTCAGAGATCTATTTAATTTCAATTAGGTTTTTTGCACCACAGAAACCTCTAATACCCACAGGATAGTGAGCCGTGAGGACAAAGGCTGGGGCTCTATATGTTGTCTTCCTCTGTTTGGTGCAAGATAACTTGCTTTGTACTAAAGCTAGAATTACAGACAAAATCTGTCACAATATATAACCTGCTAAAATGTCTTTTTCCAAAGTAAGTCTCCCTTTCCTCCCAACTACCAACAGCCTGGTTACACCTCAGAAGTTTGCAGTGATTCTCGGGTATGGCCATTTAAGAGTTTGATGGGCTGCCACTTTCTTCTGAATCCATTTTCTTCTGATTAGAGATGTAGATTGTTGTAGTTTCACTACCACGTGTTATCTCTGTTGTTGTCGCAGGACAGAAACAGTGCTGGTAATGCAGTTGTGACATCTTCCAAAAGTCAGTTTCATCATCAGTTTGGCCTTAATGGCCTAGAAAGGACAAACTTTTATAGGTTGTGTCCTTCAAAGAACGCAGTCTCTAAACTGGGACACAAATGCTTTAAAATGATGGACAAAGCCTCATGATGTTTACAGATTACAGACTGTAACAGATTTGGTCCTGTATTTTTCCTACATGCCAGCTATGGGTCTCTCCTGTGATTGAAAGCAATTCTTATTAATTACGACTTCAGTTAGAAATGACATTTTTTTCAGAACTAACTCTTCATATTTTCTCTTTTGATAGTGCTAAAAGAAAACAAAAAAAGAGTGACTCCTGTAGCCAGCATACTATAAAACAACATTAAAGACATTTTGCACCTGGGTCCAAACTTTCTCCCCGGCAGATCGTCACACATGCTAGTTACTCATATTTAATATAAATGTGGCAAATATATCTAAAACACGTTTTTGATGAGATAAGGTTGGGTGGTGATATAAAAGCACTGATCAAAACAGCGTTAAGAACACCCAAAATACTGCTTTTTGGTCCATGGGTTTTAAAGAGAAAGACATCAGACTGAATGTTGTCAGCAATAAAGATTTTGCTTCCGTGTCCAACTCTGAGGGAGTTAAGGTGAAATATGAGCCATGGAAACTGTCTGGTGTGCTGCTTTTCAGGTTTCTGCATGATATTAAGTACTCACACCAGGAGACAGAAAAAGATGGCATTTTCTTGCACATGAGGGAAGATTGGTCATGTGCAGTTTTAATATTTGTGAATCATCTCATATACATTAGGATTTGTCTCATTGCAAGATGATACTGGAACACTAGAAGTCAGTGGCTCTTTTGTTGCTGGTGGCTGAAAACTACATTCTTCATTGTCAGCTGAGAAATGCAGATGGAAACCACATATTTATGTATATTTTCTACATCATTTACACGTTGCAGCATGAAGGTGAGGCTCAATATTCCAAGCTTGTGATATTATTACATAACACAGGATAAACACACTCATAAACACTTTTAAACCAGCTGATGGACAGAGCAGAATCTTATGTAATGTCACCTTTCTACAAGGAATGAATTACTTATATGTTTACCTCACAGGCAGAGCATGTACAAGTTGAAACATCTTTTTGTTACACTGAAGCCATTCATTACAGCTTCAGGTATGAATGATCAAGGTTTACCTGCATATATTGTTAAACCTGTATTTATTGGTGCTGCATGCCACAGAAGTTAAATGACTGTAGGTATTTTTTTTTTTTTTTTTTACCATCCATTGTGTGTGATAAGCTGAAATCAGAAATATGTTTCTTCTGAAAGAAACTGGGCAAATGCAACTGACTGCTCTGTCCAGGAAAACTATGGTAGATCTGCCAGGCAAACTTTTATAGGAGGCCGTAGTTAGGCCTGTGTATGACAATATTTGCATTTTTTTCGTCAGCATCAAGTGTGCATACACTCATGTAGGTTTCCAAACGTGTATGTACAAATATATTAGATTTTTTGTGTCTAAGTCTGTTAGTATTGATTGACTGCATTGTTGTAAGCATGTGTGAGTAAATGTTGGTAGCATGACGTATGTTGCATATATCTGTGTGCATGGCTGATATGATCTTGAGTGTGCACAGAAGCAGCACCTTCTTTTTCCTCTGGTGTTGACAATAAGAATCTCAGCCTGATGCACATCCAGCTAATTTTAATTGAACCACAAGGCTAATCTTTCTTCTTACTTTTAAACAAAACTCCTGCATACATTCACTGTGTAATTTGTGCTGGAACCAGTGTTTTTTTTTTACAGGTTCCAGCCCACAGAGCCAGGAAATAACTGGGCCTCAAAATGAAAATATTTTAAAACAGCTGTTCTCATTGAGCCTGTCAGTGTCAGAGACTGCCAATCTGTGTTGGACTACTTAAATACATGATACAACTTAAAGCTGTGAGAGTAAAAGACACTTTACTAAAATCATGGCATGATAACAGTGGAATACTGCCAAGAGAGACATCAGTATCTGGGGTTAGAGATAGAGCCAGACATAAATTAACCCTTAAAATGCCAAGCTATTGTTCAATCCATTCTCCAACACTTATCCGGGGTCGGGTTGCGGGGGCAGCTGCCTAAGCAGGGAAGCCCAGACTTCCCTCTCCCCAGCCACATTTGCCAACTTTCCAAGGCATCCCAAGACGTTCCCAGGACAGCGTGCCCAGGGGCTTCTCTGGGGTCTCCTCCTGCAGGGACGTGCCCAGAACACCTCACCAGGGAGGCGTCCAGGATGCATCCTGACCAGATGCCCTAACCACCTCGACTGGCTTGGCTCAGTGTGAGGAAGATGCAGGCATCCCCTCACAAAGCAGGTGCTGTTTCATGTCACTCAGACATGTACAAATCATCCATTTATTTCTTTAAATGTTTCTGTTGATGTATTTATTCTCGGAAATGGATCCTATTTAGTTGAATGATACATTAATTTGGTTTATTTTCAGTATATGTTTTGCTTTGATTCTAACCTTCCACCTTGGAGCCCATGAATGTTGCTGATAAGGGCCTGGTGTGCTTAATTAGTTTGGTTGGCACAAACCAAATGGCCTGAGGAGAGGGGGGAGGTTGGGGAAGAAGTAGTGAATCTTTATTTTTCTTGATTAGTATTTCTTGTTTTGATTATTAAAGTAAATGGATAGGGTGTGATGTAATTTAGTCTATTTTCAAGTAGTATTTAGAGTTAAGCTGTATTGTATGTTTTCAGGTTTGTAATTGTGAATACACCACTGTTGGGTACTAATGGAAATGGTTCTAGCCTATATTTACTGGTGGAGGAATGTGAACTGTAAGAAAAAGTGGGAAAGGTGTCTGTGCATGTGAAACTGAAAAGAAATGTAAGTAAAAAGCAACAGAGCTCTGCCAATATTGGAGTCCCATGGTTCTTCCTCCTCTTTTTCCTTTGGCTGTGCACCTGAGGGGACGTCGCCATTTTGCATTAAGGTTAAAACCTTACACTCAGCTTCTTCTTCACCATCACAGATGGGCGCAGAGTCTGCATTACTGCAGACGCCGCCCCCAATCCGCCTGTCAATCTCATGCTCAATCCTTACTCGTGAACATGACCCCGAGATATTTAAACTACTCCACTTGAGGCAGGACCTCACTCCCACCCGGAGAGGACAATCCATCCTATTCCGGCTGAGGACCATGGTCTTGCGACCCCCATGATGATGACGACCATTGGCAGAAATGTTCCCTTGCCTGGATGCGGGAACATTTTTTGTAAAAAGAAACAGAATATGAACACCATGACTAACATATTTTTGACATCAGTCTTTTAGTTCAATGCAAACATTGTGTCACATTAATCTAAAATCTTCGATTGATAATTTTGTATCATGCCCGTTTCTATCATACTGATTTTGCTAATCCGGTTGTAAATAAGGCATTATTTGCATTTACACTAATTAAATGTTTATTAGCATTAAATGATATTAATATTTTATGAAAAATTACAGCTATTACTTCATTTGCAGTTTACAAGTCAGTAAAAAAAAGGTATGGTGTGTTTTGTTTTCATAATGTGAACGGGAAAAGAAGGGTTAAAATATTATTCGGCTGTCAATTTTCTGTTTATTTCTATTTTGACATGACAACATTTCTTAGAGACAGATTTTAGAAAAATATCATTAACTAATAAAATAACTGTTAAAATCAGACAAAAATTTAAAGTTAACATTCATTGTTTTGCAAGGCAGGGTGATTTTGAATCAAGGCCTCTGGTACTGTTAACTTAAAGTGCGCAAGTCAAACCAGATTATTCATGTTTTTTTTTTTTTAACACAACTTTCATCGTTTCCTCTCTCCACTGCATCATCCTTTCAACCTCATGCAAGCTCTCTTTAACACTTACAACATCCTTGAATCAATTCCTATTTTTCTTATGTATTTGTACAATTAGTGTCCCTTTATGTTGCTTTTCTGCTTGACATTTTGGCTGATAGGCTAATTAAGATTTTAGCTTCACTCTGTTCTGTAACAATCTTTTTCTGTGCAGGATATCTTCAGAGTGAAATCCTCTCTCCCTGCACCAGGCGACCTCGGATAGCCCAGGTATCCTGTAAAGGTAACACAATTGAACAGTCATTTTCCAAAAATTAAATGTGCCAGATTTTCATGTCTGCAAATCAATATTGATGTTTTATATCCAGAACTAGGTATATGATAGCAATGCTACAACAGTGCCAGCTGAAATTTCAAGAAATGTCTGAAATGCAACGGGTCTATTTATATGTATTGATAAAATGTTCGTACACAAACACAACACAACATATATATGTTGTAATCAAAGTAACCAGACAACACTAAATTGTTTTCTAAAGCTGCATCATTAGAGATGCTTTCTGAGCTTAGTTTTTGTCCACTATAATAACATGTAATAGAAACATTGAGTTTAGTGAGGCCCTCAGTGTAAATGTAGCCCATGACGAAAACATGATGGCAGATTTTACTGCACTTCTCCTGCTTGTAAACAATAACCAGACATAAGCTAATCATGCAACAACATGATTATCTTATGTCTGCTTGAAATATTTGCAAATGTCTATTGAAATATAGCCATATTACTGTAATTTCACCACACTATAAATGTCACATAGCTTAGATGTTTGAATGCTGTTCAGGTGATCTACATGTGTACTTTGGTAGGTGGATAACCATCAAATGTGCCTGTGGTTGGCTTTGTGGTCAGAGCTGGTCTCTCATTGCTCTGAGCTTTAAAGTGCACCCTTGTGTGACCTGACAAGTTGCTAAAGATCAACACATCAGTGGACAAGACGAAATCAGAGGCAAGTATAAAAGCCAAATATAAACAGAAATGTGTTGGTTTGAACTCTAAAATCAGGTCGTGTGATTTGTCTGACCGACATTATCGTCATGCAGTATTATATGTAAGCATCCATATAAAAAACACTAATGATCACATTGTGTCAGCTGTAGAGATCATTGATGGTGATGAGAGAAACTTGAGTGGGAATGTCTAACCTTGAAGTCAATTTCATCCACACCATATTTCTTCTCTGCGATCTTCTTCACCTCATTCTCAATATTCTCCTGTGTGGTTCCCTTCACGTCGATGTAATAACAGTCACTACTGGCATAGTGGCAGGAAATGGCCTGGGGACACACATGACACATAGTCACACGCAGTTCAAACACTATTTACTTTTAATATATTGGTGAATAAGGACATCCAGTGAGAGGGACATAAGATGGTGCTTTATAACAATTTTACCTGTCGTGGCTATAGAAATCCAGTCACATGTAAACTCTAAAGCCAGAACACACTACAGTTACCCTGATTATTCCCTATTTTGGCCCCTCACACTATAATCAGCAATAATGGTCCACCTCACTTCTCTCTACTGTTTAATTTTAAGCAACGTCACTCCTGAACATTCAAGCATCTTTTTCTACGGTGTTTCAGCAGTTTGTTTCTGCTTAGCTCAGTTGTCTCGAATGAAAAGTATTTATATTACTCATGAGACGAGAAATCAAGTTTTACTTGTGGAAATCAACACATATTTACAAATGAATGCCTTTTATGTGGCTGAAACATTTCTGTTAAAGCTTACATTGGCCAATAAATCCTAGAGCTGAAAGTCAGTTTAAATGGTACAACTATGCCACCTACTGGTAACAATTGGGAGCCACACTCTTCTTTTTCTCCTGAGGAATAAAATGTGTGACCATGGGATCATGTAAAAAAAATGTTTCCTAATTTTACTTTTATGTGTCAGGATGTAATAACTAGTTTAAGATCTTTACCTATTCTTGAAACTGGGTAAATACAATTCCAGATTAACACAACCATGTCATTGCTCACTAAACTGCAGTAGTGTGTGGGAAACTAAATCATCACACTGCTTCTATGTTTCAGTTTAGTTTTTGTAAAGTAGTAAAAAATATCTCGTTCAGTTTTTTTGTTTATTTTTTTAATACGAGTATATTTTAAGACTTTTGAGCACTGTCAAGTTGAAGAATCAGAAGGATTTCCCATGTGGCAGCTAAGCTAAACAAGTGACAGAAGACTGAATCCATTTTACATCACACAGATATTTGTCTTAGTTTTTTTTTGTTCCTTTGTTTGTTTTTTTTATTAACCAAAACAACATCCATGATGCAACATGTAAGCGCATGCATGATGGTTGATGAATATGTTCTGCAGATGATGATGATTGGCTCAGCAGTTTAAAACTTGTCTCAGACTTGTTGGCAAGCTCACTACTGGCAATCATTTCTGCACTTTTTAATCGCAGTTTCTTCTGCACCTCTTCTCCGTATTCTCTCCCTCCCACAAAGGACTAAAGCTCGGATCAGGCCGCAGATATACCAGTTTTATTTACCCGAACGAGCACCGTGTCCGTAGCAGCACGTGCACCTCTGTGTTCGTCACCAAAGTTTCCTCGTGGCAATAGCCTAGTTAAAACTATCTATCATGTGTTCATGTTTGCTTGAAGGAGACGGACAGAACTTCCGGAAAAAGCCGACAACCGACGATTTACAGCCAGTCAGGAGTTCACGGTGAAGGGGCGGGGCAACAATATGGAGCTCTGATGTCACTGAGCGGGGCGGAGCTTCTATTGTTGTTGGTTCGTCATAAAGCTCTTTTGAATGTTCATAACTACCCAGGGTTCCTACAAGAACATTAGTTTCCAGAGGACTTGCTATACATATTGTTAAAGAGAACATCAAGCTAACATGGAGATTTCAAGAGAATATCGTGATGAGATGGAGAGTTTATCGAGAAAATATGAAGAGAACATTGAGAGAATATCGAGGGAATATCAGGAGAATTCTGATAGAATATCAAGAGAGTATCAAGAGAACATCGAGAGAGTTTTAAAAGAGTATCGAGAGAGTACTGAAGCAGTACTGAGAAAGCGTCGAGAGGTTATTCAGAGAACATCAGCAGTGTTGGAGGAAGAAAGAAAAATGACTACAATGGAAAGGTGTATTCCCGTCACCAAAAACTATCTCGTTCCAGTACTGAACAAGCATTTTGCAAAAGTTTCAGCAGCCCAGTCAGCCTTGCTGGCTACGGGAATAATGGATTCAGAAATGGAAGACATTATTGCAGATCTCTTATCAGAGACTATACAAAATATATCAATGATGCTGTTTAAATTTGTTCTTCCAAGAACTGAAGAAAAGATTCAAGAAAGTACAAAACAAAACATGATGAATGTCAAATACTGTGAAGGTGAACAATTCTCCAAACAACTAACTGATATGATGCATAAACATCTTTTGACCGGACAGTCGTACCAGATGCCAGTTCAACCAGAGAGTAGACGTCTTTCGGATTCAGTCAATTCAAATATAAAAGAGATCGTAGATGGTGCAAGGAGGGGCTATTCTCCTGAAATGTTCTACTCCATTATAAACCACACTGCTGATTTTATGCAGCAAGTTTTTCTGTGGAAGGTAAGGGAACCATCAGATGAAATAGTTCACATTAAAGTATCAGACGCTCTCACAGACATTGAAAACCTTTTCCAAAATGGGGTTTTGTCACCCGAAGAAATCAAGTCTGGATCAGAGCCCTCTGTAAATACGGATGTCAAAATAGAACCTAAAATCATCAAAGAAGAGAACTTCCAGTTAGAATATGTGACAAAGATTGATGAACAGAGTGTTACTAATTTGACAGAGATGGAGGAAAACTTGACAGAAGACACAACCTTTGTTGAATCATCCACTGTCCAGCAGGATGAAGACCCTGAAGATATGTCAATGTTGTCTAATTGGGGTAACAGTTTCGGTAACAGCTTTGTTATTATGCTACTTGCAAAGATTTGGGAAAAATGTAGAAACAAGGACAAAATTAAATTTGCTGAAGTTTGTAAGCTGAGGGACAGAATATTAACCTTTGTTAAAACCCTCAATGAGGACTTTAAAATGATCACCATTGAAGAAATCCCAGAAATTGTCAAAGTTGTGTTGAAGGACCTTTGCAAAAGATTTTCCAAAATAGAAATCCTTTTAGAAGGTGCAAAGTCATTAGAAAGGGATGTTTTCATTAAGTATCTTTTAGTCTCAACTCAATACCATGTACATGCAAGAACACAGCCCAAGAAGGAAAGCAGAATGGAAGGGTTTTTTTCTTGCATGATGAAAAAAGGATGGGTACAAGATTTTTTAAGAAACTTTAGAGACATTTAAACTATTATGTGACCAGAGCTGACAGAAAAAAGTTAGCTCAATTCATTATCAGTCACAAAAAGGATATTTACAATTACTTTTTTAAAAAAATGTTAAAAAATGACTAATTTAACTTCAAAGGTGCAGGTGAGCCGTTGGTGAGAATAGATTCTCTCATCCTTACTTTTGTGGAGATGATAAAGTTTTACTTATCAAGCACCAGGATTACCTTTTATCTAGAAGCCAAGAAGCAAGAATATTTCCAAATATTAATGTAGTCATCTCCCAAAAATAATAAAATAAATGATATAAAATAATTTAAAGAAGCCACATGGCAAAAAAACAAACACTTTAGGAAGGTAGTCTAGTGGTTCAGTTCAATATGCTAGTTAAAAAAAAATCAAGTCTTGCGAATGTAGTGGTGGTTGGTAGAGTTGCTCATCGGGGTGTATAGGTAGTGTGTGTAGCAGTCAGCATTGAAACACATACTTTCTGAGCTGCCATATTAGAAATACCTCCTCAAGCTGGACCGCCTCCTCTGGGATGAGGAGGAACTTTCCATACTCTGGATAATAGCAGAAAACATTAAGACTCAATTAATGATGATAATAACTCTTGACAGTAGTTCTTTTACAGAACTTAGGTGGGGGCAGAGGGGGCGGGCGTCCCAGGCCCCCGCATGCCATAAGCCCCCTGACAAGGATGTAACTGAAGACCGATTGCTACAATCATAGAAAAACTATAATAATAATTCAATAAATGTATATCGTGCTTTATATCAAGTAAATGATCTGAAAGTGCTTTACGGTGGATAAAGCATTAAAAACAGTTTGCCTACTTATCAATGTGGTGTGAGAGGCAGGAAAAGAAAAGCTTTCCACTTCGAGCAGGCAGAGAATGAAGATATACAAAATCTCAAAAAACGTTTCAGAGCTGATTTTTATGTTTTGACACCCTGGTGGGACAGGTTGATAACAGGTTCAGAGATTTCCGTTGAATCGCATCGCTGTACTTTAGAGGTCTCCAGTGGTGATGCAACCATCAGAACACAAAATCTCACTGAGTTCTATGCTGGTGACCATGGCCGCCTTAATAACAAGTTTACCTGGGCTGCGGCCTAGGGGCCCACGGAGTTTAGGGGCCAATCATTTTTGGGGGAAAAAAATTACAGAAAAAGTCCAATTGTTGTGTAACTCGTAAGTTCTGCTGTCAATCAGCATCTTATGCACATTTTAGAGTGGTGACTGATCCAAATGAACCCGTTGCTGCCATGCCGTAACGCATGTATCCCCATGTGCGAGGTCTTGTGTGAACTGCTGAGACAGGTCTCAGCAGGTCTCCCTGGCCGGGAGTAGCAGTTCCTGTTGTCTGTTGTCTTTCTGTCCTCTTCCCCCCACACAGCAGAGGCAGATGGCTGCCTGTCCTTGAGCCGGGTTCTGCCGGAGGTTTCCTTCCTGTTAAAAGGGAGTTTTTTCCTTCCCACTGTCGCCAGTGTGCTTGCTCAGGATGGGAGATTGATTGGAGCCTCCAACTCAATCTGTTGGTTTCCTTCTATAGGCTATATTATTACGAATTGGCTTTCATTATGTTTTTTTTTCTCGTCTGTAAAACGTCTTGATTTGACACTATATAAATAAAGTTGAAGTTGAAAATGCAAGGCCCAGCTCTATGACATGGATTGGAATTGCACATGTATAACAGTCACATAAGCACAGCTAAAGCTGGATCTTTTATGTTCCCAATCTGCGTGTGCAATCTTGAATTTGCGCATGGCGCTGAACCACAGTTTGGTGGCTGATTTAAGTCAATGTGTGAATGGGCGACGGGTGCAAATGTGTTGCAAACTCCCTATTTAAACGAGGATTTGCACAAAACGTAGTTTGCAGCATGGTGAGTTTGGAGAGAAAACATGACCTGCAGCAAAGAAATCTGATTGACACAAAAATAAACGCAGTGTGGAAGCAAATCTATGAAAAAGTTTATGATGTTTGTTAAATGCGGACAAGGGATGAAGAAAAAAGGTATAAAGACATTAGAAGCTAAATAAAAGAAAAATAAACGAGATCTCGTATACAGGCGGCTGAAATGAGTTTCCTCCGCAGGGTGGCCGGGCTCTCCCTTAGAGATAGGGTGAGGAGCTCAGTCATCCGGGAGGGGCTCAGAGTAGAGCCGCTGCTCCTTCGCATCGAGAGGAACCAGTTGAGGTGGCTCGGGCATCTGGTCAGGATGCCTCCTGGACGCCTCCCTGGTGAGGTGTTCCAGGCACGTCCCTCTGGGAGGAGACCTCGGGGAAGACCCAGGACACGCTGGAGGGATTACATCTCTCGGCTGGCCTGGGAACGCCTCGGGATCCCCCCCCGCAGAGTTGGCAAATGTGGCTGGGGAGAGGGAAGTCTGGGCTTCCCTGCTTAGGCTACTGCCCCCGCGACCCGACCCCGGATAAGCGGCAGAAGATGGATGGATGGATGGATGGATAAAAGAAAAATAAGAAATCCAGCTACTCGAAAAAAAACTTATTTGGTTTTAGTTAATGACTGCTGTGTCCGTGGAAACCTAATAACCGTAATCATCCGGCGACCCATGACATTTAGGACTTGGACAGCACATCTGGAAGATTCCAGCTGTGACACGTAATATCTATTATCTGCAGGTGTACGCAACTCCTCTCCACATCCATCCTAAGTTCCTCCAAAAGCTCCAAAATACTGGATGAGCCATATGATTGTTTCCTCGTTCATCACAAAAATATGAACATGAGGGTGAAAAACGCATTCTCTGCGTCGTCTTGCTTCGTTTCAGTGTCTCCTTGTGACAATTACCGCAACCATGTGCACAATAACGCACACAGACTGTCTGCACGTCCTTTTGAAACGTGTTAAATAGAGACGCAGTTTCTATCAGCAACATTGCTTCCAGGTTTGATAGATCACATTACGGGTGTTAAATGAATATATTTACATTTTCTTCTTCCAAAACATGGAGAATAGGCCGCGAACATCCAATATTAAATATTACAGTGTACGTATCAACTAGATGCAAATATGCTGTTTTTGAGACCATGAAAGGACACAACCCTCAATGCGCGCTGAAAGTAAGTCAGCTTTTCATTTTTGTTGCGTGTGCAATTATTTTGCACAGGTTTTAGTATGTGCAAACCTTTATTAGACCCCGGCATAAGGGTTTCACTGCACGCATAAGCCCACTGAATTTTTATGTGGAAGGAAAAATCAGCATAGTTGGTATCAACTATTTGACTTTTTGTTGTTCATTTAAAAAAAAGAAGCCGTTTATGACAGTTTCAGTCATAACATTTGTTCATTTTTATGGACACGGGCCTCTGGGGGATGACTTAGACCGGTCAAGTACGCACTTACTGGGCAAAAATGGGACCGATGGCTTGTCAAAAATAAAAATATGTCTACATTAGAGCACATAAACAGCAGATACTCTTTCAAAAGCATAATTCTGCCTTAAACTGGGTAACATTGTCAGTAATCCTTACACTTGTGATCACTGAGCATGACATTCTTCATAATTAGGATTTTAAGGACATAATTACAGCTTCCTGTGCAAAAGAGAGCAGAAGAAAGTGTTTCTAAAAAGGACTGTGGTGTTTCATGACAGCATCTGCAGGTTTTCACATGTGGCTGCAGTGTCTGAAAAGTAATGTCAAGCTATTTCTGTTTAGGAAGCATGGCTTCACAGGGATGATTTATGTTGCTGTGATTTAGTCATTCATTACTGTATTCAGTATTGTCCATGATGGTCATGTTAATAATTTGTCAATCCAACTAAATTAAAAAAAAAAAAACTCAGTGTAAACTTGGATATTATTTTCTTTAATGAAGAGGGTAAACACCTGGAGACTCAAGCTCTTAAAACTACCAATCAAGTCTGTAACCTTGGAGTGTTGCAAGATTCAGATCTGACTTTCAGCCGCCACATAAAAGCTGTCACTAAGACAGCTTTCTAGCAACTCAGAAACAACAGGATTAAAAGGTTAGTCTCCCAGAAAGATCAGGAGAAACTTATCCATGCATTCACCTCCAGCAGACTGTATTACTGTAATGGTCTTTTCACTGGACTTCCTGAAAAAAACATTAAACATCTGCAGCTCATCCAGATGCTGCTTCAAGAGCGTTAACTAGGACCAAGAGATCTGAACACATCACACCAGTTTAAAAATCTTTACACTGGCTTCCAGTCAGTCACATGACAGATTTTAAAACCTTGCTGATTGTTCACAAATCCCAGAATGGTTCTGGCCCAAAATACATCTGTGATGTAATCAGACACTATAAACCAAGCAGAGTTCTTAGATCCAAAGACTCAGGTCAACTAGTCCAGACCAGAGTCCAGTAGGTTGGGCCCCTGGGCCCTGCTGGTGACGTGTCCACATCCAGGGTGTCTGCATCCACCAGTAACAAGTGTTTCCATCAGCCTGCCTCAGGGCAGCTGTGGCTACACACAGGAGCGGACAGGCAGAATCGCAGAGCGGCCAGTTCTGTGGCCGTTCTGCCACATGAGTGGAGAACGGCTGCAGGCTGCGATGCCACCAGTTTTTTTTTTTTACCTTGGGAATCGACTGCTTCAGGTAGCAGTAAGACACTCATTACACTAATTCTCCCGGGCTGAAGTTCCCTGCAGCTCATCAACATCTCATTAAGTGTTCTCGTGTAAATATGGATCTATTAACGCTTTCCTGGAAAAGCTGTGTGGCAGGTCTCTGCTGTGCTGGCTGGGACTTCTTCAGAGTTGGAACCTAAGAGTAGTGTAAACTGTAACATGATAGACATATTCCTGTCTTCTCTCCACCTGCACTTGTTTCACAAAGGATGACGCCTGATGGCAGCGAGCTTTTGACATGACTGCAGTGCAGCAAAAAAAAAATCTCGTTCTTTCCCCCTCTTTAACTCTGCTGGACGCTCTTTTGCAGAAGCTGTTTGTGTGTGCACTTTTTCCTACAAGGTTCTGTAGTAGTTGCTGTGATTGGCCCTCTGGGTGGCTCGTTTACATATTTCCCATCCTGCTTTGCGGGGCTCCTGTTCTGTTCTGCACTGCATGTTAAGGATATGTGTAAAATATCCAGAGTTCACTCTTCAGCAAAAAACTCATGGCCCTGTCATGGTATGGTTATCATATTTGATTCCTCACAACAAAGTAATAATAATTGTAAAAATAATAACTGTAATCCTGCGATGAACTGGCGAGCTGTCCAGGGTGTACTCTGCCTCTCACCCAAAGATTGCTGGGATAGGCTCCAGCTTCACCTTGACCCTTAATCGGACTAAGCGGGAAGGATAATGAATGAATGAATGAATGATTCAAAATAATAGTAAATTCGAATACATTTGTAACAGTTTTCCAATTAGGCCCCCTACAAGTTCCCACCCCCTCTGCACGGCTGGTCAGCTCCACCATTGCTATGGTTTCATACACGTACCTTTTTATACATGTTCTCAGTCAGCTCTGCTGAATCATGTTTCCATGAACTTCTGTTTCTGTGACCAACCCGTTACAGCATTACAGTGGAAATATGACGTGACAATGAAGAAAAAGGCCTTATTTAAACATCATGTGGCAGCTCGAGTCAGATGTGAAGTCACGTCGCATTTAGAATGGATTTCAACCCTCATCACTGATCATTTTTTCCACAAATGACCAAAAGACAATGATTTAAAAATAAAAAACAACCAAAAAACACAACACTGTTGAATATTTTACACATTCTGATGAAAAACGATTGATTTAGTAGAGTTGCTCTAACTATTGTTAAACTTCAGATTTCAGGTAACATGTTGACACTAAAAGCTACAAAGAATATTGGATCCATTTTATGCTGTAATACAACTGAGAAATGATTAGAATAAAGGTGCGCATTCCTGTGATGGACATGAAGTTCTCGCTGTAACAACAGAGCAGGAGAAATCTTCACCCCCGTTTTATGAGTTGTTCAGAAAACGGCGAAAACTGTTTGATTTTCAGCTGTCTGACGTGTTTTCAGACGTACGTTCTCTATCCGCTGGGGAAGTGTGCACGCCCGTGTGCATTCACAAATCAGTTGTGGGTGTATGTTCATATATCAGTGATCTGTGGTTAAAACCTCATTGCACAGATGTGATTTAAAAGTGAATAAAATGTATCTTAAAATATGAAGATTTTTAGTTCTGTTCGCATGTAGAATGAAAGGAAGAATGAATGAACGGAGCAATTTCATCCCGTTGGGGGATGAATATGTGACGCCGTCCCACACATTGCCGCATGCATGGGAAACAGGCATTCTAATAATTACAGCATTTTTAATCTGTTTGCTGCTGCTTGTGCTGAAAGAAACATTCAATGTAAACACGTGATGCAGAAGTGACTTGGGCTAAAAATCCAAAACACATTTCTTTAAACTGCAAATAGGTTTTTGAGGCTTTTGTAGTTTTAAATGAAGAAAAGAAATGCAATAATTTTAAAAAAAGAAAAAGAAAACAAAATCCATTTCTCTACTTAGTCTGTCTGAATGCTGACCACTGCAGAAAATACAGACTGCTCAGAAGGACCTTACAAACCTTTTTTTTTTTTTTTTTTTTAAATTAGCTGACTTAACTTTAACAAACGGATATATTATTTATCTTATTTACAGATTTACCAAGGAAGGACTTTTACTGACATATGAATTATGAAGGAGGAAAAATGCCCAGTGTGCTCCATAGCCAGCCTGACTCTGGGAAATGTTACCTTGCGGAAGCCCTGCGTCTGGTTCATACCAGAGCCATGGATGAGAAGCGGGTGGAAGAAGATTGTGTCGCCCTTTTCCATTTCCACATACATCCTGGGGTGCCTTGGGTCGTAGTCTCTCACTCCATGATACATCTTGTTCACCCCACCCTGAGGACACATGCAGATGTAAAAAGTGTGTGCAGTTTTCTGTGTTTTCTGTGTCTTTGTGTATGTGTGTGTATCTGTGTGTACCTCCCAGTCCGGGTAGTCATGTTCCAGCAGGGTGCCTTTGTGTGTTCCTGGAAGGACAACCAGGCAGCCATTCTGCCTATTCACTCTCTCCATTGCAGTCCAGGCACAGACAATCCGGTCGGAAGGGCGAAATGGGAAGTAATGCAGATCCTGGTGCATCGGGTGACGTGATGTCTTCTTACCTGGTCGAGGAAAATATATGATCAAACATTTGGTTCTGATAAGTCAAAAACTGCAACTGACACAAATATGGATTCTGCTGCAAAGTAACACGAAGTATCTCTGTTTCTGCCACGTGGCTGCTGTCCTGCTTTTGTCCTACAGATGTTTCTCCTGTGCTGTAACTGGAAATGAGCCTTGTGGAGGAACAAAGCCACAAGAAGAAAACATCATTCCCCATCTGGAAAGATGCCCATAAATCAAGTCAGTTTATTGATGGCTGGATGAAGCCAGAATCAGCAGGTGAGTCATGACATTTAAATCTCTGGCAACTTAGACAAGATTTGCAAAGTTGTTTGACATGCAGGAGAACCACAAAGTAAAAACCAGCTCAAGGGCCAGGCTGCCCTTGGTGATTAATGATCGATCAGCCAACTTAAGATATCCAGCGCAGAACCTGCAGGCCATGCGCAAATAGACAGCAGTGAGACAACAGAGGGAAAATTACAAGCAGAATGTAAATTAAAAATACATGAAAATGAAAAATAATTATAGTGTCTACTAAAACCTGACTGTCCTCATCTTTAAAGTTATATACATGGCAATAAATAATCAAACAGTAAGATTCAGTTTTATGCGCAAAGAGATAATTATTCCTGAACTTGGACAATGAGTCTGCGGTCTGGTCCCATGTACGGATCAGAATTGTAGAATAAATTTTCATCACATTTTCTGTTGTAACTTATGAAGCAAATCACCACCTGCTGTAATACGCTTAGAACGAGCGGTGTACCGATGGTGTGAGTGGTGGATCTCCTCCAGGTGAGTCTGATAGTCGGTCAGTAGTTTTAGCAATCAGGCATAACATCCATCTCCAAATAAAACTTATTATGATGATAAAATAACACAATTGTAGGTCATTTTAATTATTAAATACCACATTCAGCAGGTGGATCTGGAAGCAACAGTTGACCTGAATGTTTATGGAGAAATTCAATGCATGTTCAGGATTTTGCACCGATGGTTTTAGGAAGACCAGTAACAGAAAATAAATCCCATCTTGACTGCTTTCCATTCATAAAAGAATAAAATTAATTAAATATAGTTTAATTTCCATCGAGGGAATTTAACAGGCCATCTTGCTATTTATTTTGAAATCACAAAATGTTTTTTAAAACACCAAAAGTTATTTAAAAATCTTTTTTTTAAAAATTTATGATGGTATTTTAATGAACTGAACAGTAATTTAAACAACACAGGAGCCGACTTTGTTCAAATATGTCAGCAGTCAAACGTTTGTAAGATTACCCCTGAGTGTTTGTAAGATTTGTTCTACAAAGATTTTTGTAAACGCCACAATCTTGGTAATAAGTTCATAATTATAACTTAAGAACAAATTTATGTGGAAGAACATTTTGTTCCTGAGACCTATTCTATAAATGCTTCGTACCTGCATCTGGAGGTTTGTTGATCAGCATGGTGTGCATGGCCATGACGTTGGGTCCAGTAAAACACTCCACATACTTCAAAATCTGAGAGATTGACACAAGTTTCGGTTCTATCAAATACAAGTTCATTCATTCTTTACTATATTTGTTTGTTTTTATCACTTTAATCCCCTTTTCAAAAGAATCATTTTAATTTCCAAATGTTAGACAATAAATATGTGATTTAAAATGTTCAACAGTGCATCTTTCGGAAGCTAAAGGGCGTGGGTGTATCTTCATACCTCTGGTAAGGAGCAGTAACGGAACAGTTCAGGACATTCCTGAAAATCCTGAAGTTTAGACACAGCTTTTTGATCCGAAACAAACTCAGACTTCGCAATGGCCACATCCCTCATCACCACCAGGCCGGGAACCCGCACTTCCTGCCGACAGATCTGT
Source organism: Telmatherina bonti (assembly GCF_933228915.1). NCBI lineage: Eukaryota > Metazoa > Chordata > Actinopteri > Atheriniformes > Telmatherinidae > Telmatherina > Telmatherina bonti. The sequence continues at coordinate 17,787,625 of NC_136632.1, read as the reverse complement.
TCAAACGCCTTCCTGAAGAAGATACAATCATCATCCTGTCTCTGGCTCCAAATAATAGAAAAATGAAGTTAGGAGAATATCATTTTCTTCGTAGCTGCTTACTTGAAGCTTTCTATGTCCTCAGCAGACACCAGATTCTTGATGAGAAGGAAGCCATTCTCCTCATAGAAGAATCGCTGCTCTGGGGTCAGCATACCTGTATCAACTGAGTATCTGCCCGAAAAACAGGTACATAACAATACCAGCAAGTTAGACACATTTTAACATGCAAGTGACATAAAAGATACTTTTGATGGGAAATATTTGGTACATAGAGTGCAAATGAATGTTCTGCCTTAGTGTTCCAAGGACTTCATGCTTTGTAATAGTGAAATGTTACTGTTATACTAACTTAAATACAATGTTTTGAGGTCTGTGGACATATTGTATGCAATGTCACTTGCTATTATGCAAAAAAAAAAAAAAAAAAAGTGGGACACTGAAATGCAGTCAATGGCAGTGAGGGCACTGAACAAACTGTACCATGCTGAAAGATAAACATGAAATTTCTAACAAAATGTGGGGCGATTTTCAGGCTGAGGTAGCAAAAATACAAATGTCCTCTTACCGTAGCCTCTGTGGGTGGCCATAGGTGACGGTTTGAGAAGAAGTGGATGCAGCTTCCTTAGTGGAGTCAGTTCAGGACAAAAAACTGTTTGGTACAGAATTTTTTAATTAAAGGTGTCATTTTTATGATATCTCATGCACATTTTCAGATATGAACCTGCTTATCTCTGGAGTGGCAACAGGCCCTCATTACTGGCTTACTTCCAAAGTATCCCGATGGCTATCTTGACTTTTGAATACCATGTCAGTACAGAATCAACACCAACTTGCAGTACAAAGTGCAAAGGGCTTCTTTTTTATTAAGTAAGAAGCAAAATTAGGTCTACATAATAAACTGACATCACTAGAACAATGAAAATGGTTACAGAAACTAACCCAAATCAACAACACTGAAGTTTGTCTCAGCTTATAAATAGGGCCATTTTGCTCCCTTTTTTCTGTCATTGTTTGGCATACAGAGTATCTTAGATCAAATCCAGTTAAAACAAAATAACACCCCTCACACTGGTTTGATGTAGACATAAAGACTATTTATGAGGGACTTTGGAATTTGTACATCATTAACCATATTTGTAAAAATGCAAAAAGGGGCTATTGACCAGATGTATTTCAATAACCAATGCAGGCAATGTGTTTTTCTCTGCTTTAAGCTGGCCTATAGAGTTATATGCAAACAAAAAATAAACAAATAAAAAATATGTACTAATTTCAATCTGTGTTTTTAAGTCTTTATCATAAAAAATGATAATACTGTCCAGATTGGGCCATTCTAATACCAAGTTTTGCAGTTTGTAACTTGACCTTGTCTAAAGTGGACTAAATGCCAAATAGCGGTGAATTTGCTCTTTTCTGAACAGACAAATGGGAAAGCAGCGTCGTAAATATGAGCTTTTATCCGTCTGAGATATTAAATTCGGTGTCTTCATGAAGCAGTTTAAAGTAAGAAGCATGAATCTAAGTTTAAACACGGTCGCATAAAGGCTGGCTACGTTTAGCTTGCTAGCTTGAACAACAGAAACAGCTGAATAAACAACAGTAGCAGCGTCTGTCAAAAATAACAGTAGCAGACTTGCAAATTGAGCAACTGTGAATGCATGAATATGCTAGATGCAAATTTTCAAAACTTTACTAATAAGTAGTTACGAGCGCTTCCCGGGATTCGGGATGGCTGCGCAGACCCTCGGTGCGATGCCACCGGCTGCAAAATTAACCTCAGCAAGCTGAAGTCATGGTGCAGGAAAGGATACGATTGTAGCTGCTGAACAATCAAGATGATTGATCATCACTCGGAGTCTCTCCGCAGCACGAGACATCTTCTTGCTGTACAGTAGTCTGCTGTGACACCAGTAAATACAGTAGAAACTAACTAGGTCTGTTCAGGCTTTTATTGGAGTAAAGGTTAGAGTAATGACGACATACGTAGGCGCTTACGTAAGCCAAAGTGTCATGAAGTCAGATGTCACTACATGTTAATGTATTTTAGACCAATAAAAGATGTAATAAATCTGAGCATACTTTGTTTAACGTTAAACATTAAGGTTATCTTCCCAGACTTAAGGAATAAACAACCCAAAAAGGAATTTGTCTGACTTACGGAATCCCATTTTTGTCCTCTGTGACAGGAAAAACAATAAAAATAACATTTATTCAAAGTTTTTTCGTTCTTTCTTACTTTTTTTTTTTTTTTTTTTTTTTAAAAGAAAGACATATTAAAACATAAAATAAACAAAAAAAAAAAATTAACGATGATATTTTTTTGCATTACACTCTGTATTTTGTCTCAAGATAGAAACTGTGAATGTACACCATTCTGTATATTCTGGAATGCAGTGCCACTTTATAAGGACTGATTTCATCTATTTGTAAGACAACTGTTGTTCCCACTTTTCATTTTTTGTTTAGCTGAAGATGGTCAAATTAGCAAAGATGGGAAGAGAAAGAGGAGACAAGAAAGGTGAACTTTACCTGAAGGAAATTACTCAAAACATCTAAATAACAAGTCAGTGTTGTACCACAGTCTGACCATCATTTTCTGACCAGTTTATTAAGGTAGCTGAATGGCAACTGAAGGTAGCTTGGAACACTGACGTTGCGGTAACGTATTGTCATTTCCTGTTTCCCTAGCGTGTGTCACTGCGGATTGCTACGAGCCGTTGGCTCCTTTAACTTCTTTCTAACTTCTGTCTATTGTTAACCAACCACTCACTTTCGCGCACAATATCTTCCCAAACCACTGTTCTATATATTGCATTTATTTTTGGGATCTTTGGCTTTCTGTTTACTGACTTAAACAGCTCAAGCACTCGGTTTTAGCATGGCTGCTAGCTCTCTTCCCACACCCCGGTCCCCTGCCTTTTCTTGCTCGGTGTGTCTGATGTTTAGCTACTCCTCCGCCTCCTTTAGTGATAACGGTAGGTGTATTAAGTGTAGCAGCTTGGCAGCTTTGGAGGCGAGGCTCTGTGAGTTAGAAGCCCATCTCTGCTCTCAGTTAGGGAAGCAGTTAGTCAGCAAGCCCCCATTAGCCAGTGCGGAGCTACCAGCCAGGGCAGCCATCCCGAGCCGTCCCTCAGCAGTTCCCATGCAGCCGGGAGCCGAGGCGGGCTGGACGACGGTCAGGCGGAAGCGTAGCCCCGAACCAAAACCCACTGGCCACCACCGACCTGTTCACGTTTCTAACAGATTTTCCCCGCTCGGCGACACACCCGCTGAGGCAGAAACCCTGATTATAGGTAGTTCCATAGTCAGAAACGTGGCTCTAGAAACACCGGGGACCATAGTCAAATGCATTCCTGGGGCCAGAGCGGGCGACGTCGAATCGTATTTGAAACTGCTGGCTAAGGCTAAACGTAAATACCGTAAGATTGTAATTCACGTCGGCGGTAACGACACCCGGTTACGCCAATCGGAGGTCACTAAAATTAATGTTGCTTCGGTGTGTAACTTTAGTTTTCTCTGGTCCCTTGCCAAATTTAATCAGCGATGACATGTTTAGCCGCATGTCATCCTTCAACCGCTGGTTGTCTAGGTGGTGTCCCGATAACAACGTGGGTTTTATAGATAATTGGAGCGCTTTTTGGGGAAAGCCTGGTCTTATTAGGAGAGATGGCATCCATCCCACGTTGGATGGAGCCGCTCTCTTATCTAGCAATATGGACTCTTTTATTAGTCAGCTAAATTGACAACTCAGGGTTGGGACCAGGAGGCAGAATTGTAGTCCTATACACTTTTCTGCAGCTTCCCACCTGCCGCCGCCCACCCAAAACCCCATTCCGACCTTATACAACTTCCCAGCAGTAAGAATTAAACAACACAAAAACACTTCTGGGGTTAATCGTGAAAACCTCATAAAAATAAAAACAATGGATCTAATAAAATCTGAAAATAAGACAAAGTGTGGCCTACTGAATATTAGATCCCTCCCAAATAAGTCTTTATTAGTCAATGACTTGATAGGTGATCACCACATTGATTTATTCTGTCTTACGGAAACCTGGTTACAGCAAGAGGATTATGTTAGTATTAATGAAGCTACGCCAGCTAACCATTTAAACTTTCACATTCCTAGAACTACAGGCAGAGGAGGAGGTGTTGCAGCTATCTTTAAGTCAGAATTTTTAATTAATCCTAAGCACAAAACTAACTATAAATCCTTTGAATTCCTGACATTAAATTTATCTCATCCAAAATGGAATTCAGAGAAACCGCTCCTTTTAGCATTAGTGTATCGCCCACCTGGACCTTACTCTGAGTTTCTGACCGAATTCTCTGATCTCTTGTCTGAGTTAGTGCTGACTACTGATAAGGTCATTGTACTAGGTGATTTTAATATTCATGTTGACGATGAAAATGATAGTTTAAACATTTCCTTTAGCTCTATTCTAAACTCAATTAGGTTTTCACAAAATGTCAGTGGAGCCACTCACTCTCATGGCCATACTCGTGATCTTGTTCTAACATCTGGTATTGAGACTGATAAGCTCAAAGTATTTCCTCAAAACCCTGTCTTGTCCGATCACTTCTTGTTAACCTTTGAATTCACTTTATTTGATTACTCACTGACCAAAAATAAATTCTACTATAGTAGATGTTTATCAGACAATAATATTACAAAATTTAAACAATCAATTGAATCAATTTTTTCCCCTCTACCATGTGTTAGCATGACTGAGAGTCCCCCTTTAAGCCTTACTCCTGCTCAGATTGATCAACATGCTGATACTATAACAGCTTCAATGCGTACAACCTTGGATAATGTTGCTCCCCTAAAGAAGAAGAAATTAGGTAAGATTATGAAGGCTCCCTGGTTTAATTCCCAGCTTCGAGCTCTAAAACAGGCGTCAAGGCGTTTGGAAAACAGATGGCGTTCATCAGGACTAGAGGAGTCTCACTTAACCTGGAAAGAAAGTTTAATCGTATACAAAAAAGCCTTACGTACGGCAAGAACAGCTTATTATTCATCATTGATAGAGGAAAACAAAAACAACCCCCGGTTTCTTTTCAGCACTGTAGCTAGGCTTACTAGGAGCCGGAGCGCTGTTGAGCCATGTATTCCTTTCTCACTTAGCTGTGATGATTTCATGTATTTTTTCAGGAATAAAATTGACACTATTAGAGATCAAATTCACAATACTCTTCCTTCTACCTATAATGTTGAGCCTGTTGTGGTCTCTGAAGCATCCTTAGAACCAGGATCTGACTTGTGTCTAAATAGTTTCTGTCCTGTCCAACCCTCTGAATTAACTAAAATAATAGCTTCATCTAAACCATCCACCTGTATCTTAGACCCTCTCCCAACGAGCCTCTTTAAGGACATTTTCCCTTTAATTAATACATCACTACTAAGTCTTATCAATATGTCTTTAGTGACAGGATATGTACCACAATCATTTAAAACTGCTGTAATCAAGCCTTTACTTAAAAAGCAATCTCTGGATCCAGAGGTGATAGCAAATTATAGACCTATATCTAACCTCCCGTTTATGTCCAAAATTCTGGAGAAAATAGTTTCAGCTCAGCTACATGCCCACCTGAGCAGAAATAATTTATGCGAGGAGTTTCAGTCAGGATTTAGAGATCATCATAGCACTGAGACAGCATTGGTGAAAGTTACTAATGACCTTCTCATGGCCTCAGACAAAGGACTTGTGTCCGTACTTATCTTGCTTGATCTTAGTGCTGCATTTGATACAGTCGATCATAACATTCTGTTACAAAGACTAGAACAGGTGATTGGAATTACAGGTACAGCGTTAAGCTGGTTTAAATCATATTTATCTGATAGACTTCAGTTCGTTCATGTAAATGACAAGTCCTCCTCCCAAACTATAGTAAGTCATGGAGTTCCTCAAGGTTCTGTACTTGGACCAATACTCTTCACGCTATATATGCTCCCTTTAGGCAAAATTATTAGACAGCATGGAATAAACTTTCATTGTTATGCAGATGATACTCAAATATACTTATCCTTTAAACCAGATGAAACAAATCAGCCCAATAGGCTACAAAATTGTCTCATAGACATAAAGACTTGGATGTCTAGAAATTTTCTCCTCTTAAACTCAGATAAGACTGAAGTAATTCTCGTTGGATCTGAAAAACTCAGAGCTAAATTTTCCGGTTTTGTAATGAACCTGGATGGCATTACTTTAGCTTCCAGTGCTACAGTGAGAAACCTTGGAGTAATATTTGACCCTGACCTGTCCTTTGGTCCACATATTAAGCAGGTTACTAAAACAGCCTTCTTTCATTTACGTAATATAGCCAAAATTATGGACATTCTGTCTCAGAGTGATGCAGAAAAACTGGTTCACGCTTTTGTTACTTCGAGACTAGATTACTGTAACTCTCTATTACTGGGCTGTCCTAAATATGCCCTGAAAAGCCTTCAGCTGATCCAGAATTCTGCAGCCAGAGTCCTGACCAGAACCAGCATGAGAGATCATATTTCTCCAGTTTTAGCCTCTCTTCATTGGCTGATTTAAAATCCTTCTCCTTACATATAAAGCCCTCCACAGCCAGGTACCACTATATATCAAAGACCTCATAGTTCCCTATATACCAAGCAGAGTACTTCGTTCGCAGACTGCAGGCTTACTTGTGGTTCCTAGAGTCTCAAAGAGACGAGCAGGAGGCAGAGCCTTTGGTTATCAGGCCCCTCTCTTATGGAATAATCTCCCAGTTAGTGTTAGGGAAGCAGACACCCTCCCCACCTTTAAGACTAGGCTGAAGACTTATCTTTTTGATAAGTCCTATAGCTAGGGATGGTTAGCATCCCTTAGTTATGCTGCTATAGGTTTAGACTGCTGAGGGACATTTCCTGATACACTGAGCTTCTTTCTTTTTCTCTTTATCTCTTTCTTTTACCCCCCCATAACAGTGTTGCATCATTAACATGTATGTCTCCTGTCTCAGCAGGTCTCCCTCGCCGGGAGTAGCAGTTCCTGTTGTCTGTTGTCTTTCTGTCCTCTTCCCCCCACACAGCAGAGGCAGATGGCTGCCTGTCCTGAGCCGGGTTCTGCCGGAGGTTTCCTTCCTGTTAAAAGGGAGTTTTTTCCTTCCCACTGTTGCCAGTGTGCTTGCTCAGGATGGGAGATTGAGTTGGACTCAACTCAATCTGTTGGTTTCCTTATATAGGCTATTATGAATTGGCCTTCATTATGTTTTCCCCTCTGTCTGTAAAGCGTCTTGAGATGGCATTGCCGTGATTTGACGCTATATAAATAAAGTTGAATTGAATTGAATTGAATGAATCATGATTCTTCCAAATACTCTAAGAGACAACTTTATTTCATACAATCATATGTGGTGACTTTTATAAATGCATACAAACGAAGCAAACCAGACAAACGTGCATTATGTCTAAATAAATTATGTGTGACGTCAACTATCTATTCACAATGTCTTCCAGATGAATTGTTACTCGAACAAACAGGGTTTCTTAATTCAGTTCAATTTAGTTCAGCTTTATTTATATGTTACCAATTCATGACAAAGTTGTCTCATGCCACTTTTGAAGACAGAATCCTTTTCAGTGCGATTAATTTGTCTACATTCGTAATCCAGTTAAAATCAACTGGATAACAACACTATGAACAGTATAAAGTTCTGCTATAATTTGACATGTTACACCAAGGTTTACTGTATTTATAGAGTATTAATCATTTATTCATTTGTTTAAAAAAAAAAGGGGTGGGGGGGATCATTTGTGGAAGTATACTTTAACTACAATGACACATGAGAAAAACAGTAATGTTTTGCAGACTGTTCATGTCAGATAGCTGTGTGTTTCTTCTGTCCTAAGAGAACCAGTTCCCAACAGGAAATCTTTTGCAAATAGTAATTTTGGCCAGCTCTAAGTTGGACTGGCAACCTGTCCAGGTTGTACCCTGCCTCTCGCCTAATGATTGCTGGGATAGCTTCCCCACAATGGACGAAGCGGTTCGGACAATGAATGAATGAATGAATAATTTTAGCCAGTATAGAAAACAAAGAGCACCCATTGACCGACTACATTAAAGTGTGAGAATCCAACATCTGAACACTATTTTTGGAGTAACACTGAATGGCTTTTTTGTTTATTGTGATTAATTAAATTTCTCACTTCAAATTTCAATCAGCACGACGTGACTGACTGACCACAGAGTGATTTGTTGTGACACACACGACACAGGACCCTTTTCTCCTTCTAACCTTTTATGTGGATTACTAGTAAATTCAAATTTTCTCCAGCAGAGGGAGCCATACAACATCAAAAAATCATGTTCATTAAACGCGTGAATTCCTACATTTCTGTCACTTTAACTTAATTAAAAATTGAATAAAGTTGTGTCTAGTTGACGATTTACACAGTTTAACCATGATTATGGGCCAATATAATTATGTTGTTGAAAAATCTATGAATTTCTCTTAAATAGTGACACATATTCAGGGAAAATTCGTTTGTGGGAAGGGGAGCAAAGTTGCAGGTTGCACCCATGAAAAAATTGTGAAATCTTGTTTAGTCAGTGCCAAGCAAATTATTTTTCTATAGACTCTTGTTTGTTGCGTTTATATGATTGAAACCATATAAAGTCCTACACATTTGTAAAGAGAATAAACAGACTTGTTGTAATATTTTAGAAGCATTGTTAAAACAAAGAATTAAGTCACCAAGGAGTAATTTTATTTCTTTTTCTTTTCGCTAAATCTATATTAATGGTCATCTCCAACAAAATAACCCTATTTTCCCTTTCTGTTAAACAGTCTTTTTAATATTTTTCAGTTGATACAATTAGACTGTATAAAAACAGTTTCATTTATTCATGTAGTGTTAGTTTGTTTAAATAGATGTGTTGTATATTTTGTTATTAATATGTAAAAGGGAGGAAAGCTTGCATTTTGAAACTGAGGCACGTTTGCGCTTGAAAGAAACAGCGGAAAGGAAGGCTGTTTAAAATAAAGATACCTATTGTTTGGTTTTCACGCATTTCCTACTACGCCTCACGGCTTTGTTAAATTACAGCTGTCTGCTATCACCAAAGTATAGTATATTAAATAAGAATAGTGACCTTACAAGACTTAAGTACACGCCAGTGCATGGACAAAATTTATTTAATATTTGTTGACAGGGCGTGATATGATTAGCATACTTTATTTTGAACAGATGAAACCGGAAACTCTGAAGATCCGCATTTAATCTCTGTAATTTTATTTTGAAACATCACAGGAAGTTGTCCTTCCATCACTGTCGCGAAAGATCTTGAATAGTTGCCTCCCTCCCGTGTCTGTCGACGTGAGGTCCTCATCCAGCTTCTTTAAACTGCTTCCACCGCCTAACAAACCATATTTTGAGTGGGGGTTGCTCATTAGCACCCTGTCCATAGAGTTTGCTGTCTGCTATTGCTTTTCCGGATGATTTTTCTTTTCACGTTGCTGCGTTTGGAGCCGAATTCAAACAGACGGAGCTGTGTATTAAGCTACTTCGGTGGGTGGATATAAAACGGAGGAGGGCATCCGGGCCTGGCAGCTCCGGAGAATCGGCTTGAAACAACGGAACTGACCATTTTCAGGTAAATTGTCCAAATGTCTTCGAGGGATAGAGCCGAGGCTGTCCGATAATGGGCGCCGTAACGTTACACCTCATCCGGTCGCGAAGGACGAAGTCAGACGGTGGTGTGTGGAAATGAGAACGAGGAGGAAACGTAGCTAAAAACTATTCAGTCTTAATGGAATACATACTGTGCAGCAATCCTTCGTTTACACCCAATTCATTAACGATGTTGTCTTATTTGGCGCTCATTTAACTAATGGAATAATTGATCATGCTTTAGGTTTGTTCACATGACATAGACGTCGATAGCTAAGGCTACTGTTTGGTACAAAAAGAAAAAAACAAAAAAAACATGGTAAGACAAATGATGCAAGAATGCTACCGAAAGATCTTTTATTTATATTTTAACCATGTATTTAAAAAAAAAAAAAAAAAAAAAGAAATAATTATGTAACATTGCATGCAGGTCTCAAGACGTTTGTACGCCACATTTACCTAAAATCACCAAAACATAATGTTCACGTCGGACTGCACATGCCTACCGAGCTTTTCGTTTCATACTTAATGCAGCAACATGCATCCATATTAAAATATGTCTTATTAGGTGTCTTAAAACAACTTAGTTATTTTTAAAAAATGAAAAACACCTTTTTAGCAAAGTAAAATTCAATCATTCAATTCATAAAAAGGTGTATATTTAAAAACTTGAGATAACCTGTTCGGAAATACTTGATGTTTAAACATGACTTATAGCAGACTTTAAAGAGCATGTTATTTCTGCATGTTGTTATGAAATGGTGTCGCACAAATGAAAGTGGGAGGTAAAAGCTTTTCTGTTCATATAAAACATAAGGGTAGCATCTGTTTCTTGAACAGTCACTTAAGTGTACATAAATATATACTCATGTAAACTACTAACTACATAGTTAACTTTGTATACGTAGGCATACAGGAATTGGCCTGAGCATTTTGCAGATTTAATTAAACAGATCTAAGATGAACTGTTTGAATGAACAGAAAATGACAATCTGTACATGGAGTGGGGTCTCCCTGATGCTTCTAGCCTTTTCTTTATTTCCTGTTTGACCTGGATTTACTGTTCATCGTCCCTCATCTGGAACAACTGGCCACTCGATTTTGTGCCTCTGCCGATGTGCATGTGTGTGTATTGACCCATATTCAGATCTAGGCTGTTGGCTGCAGGAATGATACACCCCCAGAGGACAAAGTAATTAGCCTGACAGCCCCCTCCCCATGTCTGTGGGCTGCATGGTAGTTTCATATTGATCTGCCTCTGCATTATGTAGCATACAGCAGGATGCTGAGAGTGTGTTCACACTTATTCTAACTCCTTCCCCTGGGACTGACTGATGTGTATAAGCACATTATAACAGGTCTCTTCTTTAAAAAGTTAAGGATGAATGAAGTGTTTTTAGCAGTTTGACACATTCATGGAACCAAAGCAAGACATTTCTTGTTGGGATAAGAATATACAAACATGTCAAAGTAAGGATTTTAAATGGGCCAAACATTTTCTATCTGTGGCATGTTGTGATTTTACCTGTTAAAATCATATACAGAGCTGCTTGAGTCATTCCTTGCTTCTGAGGAGGCAGACTTTCTTGCAATATCTTTAAGTGGTCTTTAACAACAGTTCTTCAGGCTTTTTGAAGGTCTACAAAAGTTATTTTTACAACATGGCTACCTTTTCATTCATTTACTGTTCATTTCTTTGACTTGACCATTTTCAGACCAACATTTTTTCTTTGTCAAGACAATTAATGCTGATTTGTGAAGCATAAAAGACACATAAACTCAAGGGATGAAGCAGTTTTATGCTTGGATGTAATAAGACAGCAAAGATTACATTTTAGGTAGAATATTTAAGGTGTTCATTTATTAACTTATTTCTTCTTTAATAGCAGCCTGTCACAAAATGGCCTAAAGTTGATTAGATTTGAAACAGTATGGGAATCACTTAGTTTGTTAAAAACAAAGAGCCATTAGCTGAAACCTTGGCTTACTTCTGCATGATTTGCTGTGGGGCTTTTAAACAATTGCAGGACATCCAAAAGAAGGAAAGAAAAATCAGACCAGAAGAAGAACATAGGAAAGTCCTGTTAAAAAGCCTGGAGAACTATTAGAACTACTGGAGTAGGACTCTGGAGACTACTAAAATAGCTAGAAAGCTTGTCTAAGAGAGTTCAGTCAATTTCGAAGATGGACTTTATTTTTATTTATGTTTAAACATGACTGAATAATTTATAGCACTTGTTTCCAATTTAGTGGCACTATATAAAGAATTGAGGGGTGACTACAGACTTTTGCACATGATGGTTAATGACAGCATGGTGTATTGGTGCTCCTCTACTGTGCTGTGTACTCAGGACAGTAGAATTTAAGTCAAGCCAGGATTAGACATGGAGACATTTAGTCTGTAAAAATGTTAAATAATCTGTTAAACGTCTAAATACTTTTTGATACTAATTCAAAACATTGTTGTTATTGACAACAGCAATTTGACATCACAATTTATTCTGTTGTATTTAACTCTTTCTTGTGCAGATTTATTGTTTGAAAACAAGATTGTGTCTGCACATTGTCATTTTGTCTGGATGTGTCCACTCTTTCATATTTTTGTGCTCGTAGCATTTTGTGTAATTCTGTGCTTTGGGATTTGGGTGTGTGAGGTCCTACAGATGAAAAATTACCCTGTTAGAGAGTAAATTTAATTTCCTTCTGCAGTTTGCATACTCTCCCATCCAGTCTCTGGATGGGAGAGTATGCTGGTTTTGACTATTTTTGTAATCAATTTCGTCATTGTTGCAAAGTGGAAATGCAAAGGCTTCTTGGCAGTAATGGATGTTGACATTTGTTTCTTGAAATCAATATTTTAGTATGAGCAACCTTGATGTTGTTTGGTAGCCCATTGAATTTTATTTTGGCCTTGTGTATCTGGGTGTCCATGGCTCGAATGTATTTACATTCAGGTGAACATATTAAAAACCATATTATATTAAAAATCCACAGCAATGGGAGTGTTCGGATTTTTACGAACTGGAAAGACGTCAATAATTTGCCTCTCATTGTGTTTGTGGTTTGAGCCACCACACAGTGAACTCACATGACTGTATTGCATTTCCCCAGGTATGATATATATTGATATTTCCAACAATGCGATTCCTGAAGAACAGTCCTCTTGTTGTGGATCTCTTTGTTGTTTTTTTCTGACATGACAGAAATGCAATTTATAAATGTGAAGGCTAGGCAGTGAACGTGTAGATGTTTTCTTTTTTTTCTTTTTTAAAAAAATTTTCTAACCATTGACATGAAAACATTTTTGACTGACAGTAGAAAAGAAAAAAAAAAATCACAATTGTGAAGGAAGTGGATAAAAGTAAAGATAGAAAAGCATAATGCAGGATGAGACTCTAAGAAGTGTTTTCTTGTACAAAGTTCTGTGAATGATCATGTTCTTACCTTCCTTATTTTCTCCATATAAAAAATAACCACGAGCAAAACATTGAAAAGGAACGTCATCACACGGAAATCATTAGGAGATGTAAAACTGGAAAAAAACAAAACCTCATCTTAGTAGGGAGCAGATTGAAGAAAACAGTGTAATTGCATAATTTTTCAGGTTTCTTGTGTAAAACTGCAGCAAATAGACCTGCAGGCGTTTTATCATGAGACTGAGTTTCATCTGCTATCACTTCAGTGTTTGCACTTTTAAAGGCCCTGGAAGCTTCTCTCTTGTGGTGTTAGAAAAACTCAGTACAATTTCTGGCTTATCTGTTCACCTGAGTGAGTTTAGAAAATGTAAAGAAGAGAAAATGAGCTATCAGCCCCAGGGACTGATGGGAAATGCCTTCCTGCTTTCCTGTTACAGGGTGGGCATCATGTTGGTGACATCATAATTATTGGCTTCTTGAAGGATCTGACTAATTCTAGGCTTTAGAGTGAGTAGAGTTGGCGTGGGTTGGACACAGCAGACACACACGCATCCACATTTACACACATCCCAATGAGAAAGTTATGTGAGTCATGTGAGGAATGCGAATTGTTGGGAGTTCATTCTGTCTTTTGCTCTCGGATACACACATCTTTTTTCTCACGTTAAAGTGTAAGAAGTGTATGTATTATAAACTCTGAAAATAAGTCTTTGCGGTGTGTGTGTGTGTGTGTGTGCTTTTCTCTTGCATAAATGCGTTATGGTCTGTAGGATGGATGGATGTGTGTTTATTAGACATGGACATCTATCTTACAGGAAACGGAGAAAAAAAATAGACCAGCATTTTTCATTTCTTTGTGGCCTAATACTTTGCAAGAATATTCACTCTTGTCATTCTGTACTGTGTTTCTGCACGCAAACACACACACAGACTTGATCTACCCCAGTTAATGTATGTTCTGGCATCATATATTGCCCCCTGTGTAAGTTGTTAAAGCATGCTTGACTGTGTACGTGTGTGCTTGTGTGTGGAGGATTAAGTTGGGTGAGATTGGCTCATAATCTGGAGATTAAGCAGTGGCATTATTGGAGCAGCAGCAGACAGGGATTACATGCACACGCACACACAAACACACATAGGTCACACATTAAAATAAACAGCTTGCCGTTCATTCATTAAGTGGCTTTCCCTCGCATGTTGGGAGCTAACTGTAAAACTCAAGTGGTGTCATTTTACCGTAAAAATGCTGAAATATTCATCACAGCAACACACACATAGATACACACATGTTAATGAGCAAGTGCAGTGGATGGCGTTTCTCTGCTCTCACTTTATTGTGTGTGTTGAACAGGATGGAAGAGGTTTTGGAATTGTTTTCTTCTTGGAAAATCTGAAAGTAAAACACTGTTTTGTGCATCCGTGGTTATCAGTCAGTTGCTGATGAACCAAAACAAACCTTCTCTGTCATTCTAAGATTAAAATTAACTTTCTAGAGAAGGAAAGTTTGAAGCGTAATTGCAAAAGTAGTAAAGATGTCAGTCACTTTAACCCAAACCAGGAGCATGACCACCGCCTGATAGCTAAATTCTCTAACTCCGGTGCTGTATGTAGTGTTCTGTTTTAGAGACTATTATGCAAAATTTATTCAGGTGATAAGGATTATTGATGGTCCAGAGTTCCATGGGGTATCCAATGTAGAGAACTCAGTTTATTGGTTATATGACCTCTGTTTCATAACTCATCCTAACTCTTAGTTTGGTGTTAGGGTGTCTGGTTTCAGATCTTAGTAATAGTTATCTTCATGAGTTAAACACACTGATGATTCTGTCTGTTACCAATGATGGTTAGATAAACTGGATTTGTTGTTATTCAGCTATTAAACAACTGAACTCTGGGAACCCAAAGAACAATTTTTGATGATTTGTCATTTATTTATTTTAGGTTTTTTTTTTTTTTTTTTTTTACTGCGACCTGTTTTAGTTTGGCGTGGTTATTCACCTAATAATTTAAGAGATCATTTAAAAATTTTATTTCTATATTATGTCTTTTACCTCTGTAAATACTGATTTCAGCAGGTCCATCAAAAGCAGAATTGCTGATTAGGTGCATTAAATTGATTTTAAATGAGTTTTTAAAATCCAGTTTTAGTCCAGTATATGACTGACATGCTTGGGTTATGAGTTACCCTTCTGAACCTTACAGCAGTTCCACATACTCAAAATGCCTGATCAATAAATTGATGGAGAACCTGCTATTTGACCATTAATCCTGCACATATAAACTTTGTCGGGAGATAAACTTGAAAAGGCTGTTACATGTTATTGAAAATGGGGTATTCTGGCTTTCATTTTCTGCTTGCTGTCTGAACTACAGGATGCAACCCTACAATTGTAAATTTAATTGTTCACCTTTCCAAACTGTTAATTGGAACTGTGATTAAAATAATGACATTTGCAACATAAAGTTGCAAGATGAAACCATTCATTCTTCAGTTTTATCATATTTATAAATGAAATGCAGTTTGATAATGTGTAATGTTGGATTGTTGAGATGTGGTACATTAGAAAAACCAACAAATAAGTGGATCAGCATTGGTGCCAAGTACTGGCAGCTGTAGTTGACACTCTGTTGTTGAGTACATCCCGTCCTACACAACTCTCACCATCTGCCTGTTTCTCTGACAATGTTTGTCACACTTTTTTTGCCTAATTCTAACCATGAAATTGTTTATTTGGCTTTTGTCTTAAAGCAATTTTAACTTCACTTGAAATTTGAATGAACAATGTTTCTCTCTCTGGTAATCAGATATTTAAGTTCTAATATTTCAAGAGAAATTGCATAACATTATTCTCATTGTCTAGTCATCCTTTCCTGTGAGTTTCTTTTTGTAATCTCAAGGAAATATCTGTAATTACCCTGCTTTCTTCTCAGCAGGTTGGTCACCAGATCCCAGACAGGCGTTATCTACAATCAGTGCCAATGAAGTGCACCAAAAGTTCACAGGAAGCAGCCTTGAAAATTGGACTGCAGACACTCCTGACACCCAGAGAGAAACTCGTCATGCATTGTTGTGGTTTTATACAGCCATCTCTAATTAATTCTCCCCAAACTGTGGCTATAACTATCACATTTTGCTGGTGTTACTCTTCTTATTTCTTATGCTCTACTCCGTATCAGGATTAGTTAGTATGGTATTCATCATCATCATCTGAGAGGTCAGATCAATTCAAGGCCACCACTCACAGGGACATTTTGACACACACTGATAATCCTCTTTATTATAATTAAGCCAACACTGTCGAATAAATAGTTAGGGGTGCCACGACTGGACAGGCTAATCACAAAACATTAAGAGTGACAGGAGCTTTCTAGGAAATTGGCAGACATAAGATAGAACCTTTAAATGATCTTTGGACTCTGTTTATGTGGAGTTTTAATTTAGCTAAAGGATAATAACTTTCCAGTATTTTTTTTTTACACTTTTTCTGTATTTATTTGGACAGCTAATAAAGAATAAGAAGAGTAGGTGGTCCTTGTTGCTTAAAGCATAATAAATATGTCTGTAGTGAAATAATTAAGTGCAGAAAATACAGGAACATGCAGTACAAGTGGCAAACGTTCAGAAGTAACCACCAGTGGCATCTGTATTTTTCAGCACCCTATGTCTAAAAACACTTCCTGATTACTGAATTGTTAAAGGGCATTTAAGGATCAACACAAATACACTCACATCCTTGCTGAGCTTTATCCAGGCTCATTTAAACATGAAAAGAACTTTCAGAGAGGTAGTTTGTGGCATATAGTCTGGATACTGGCCAGGCTGATTTTATCTTCTGTGTTTGAGAGAACTTCAGAAGAGTTGCATGTCTGCAACCTGGTGTAATGTCCACAAGTTTATGTCTCAGCCTAACTTCATATGGTTGTTTCCTTTATCCGTGGGTCTTTGCCATAGCCTTCCTAACCCTTTGGCTTCTTGGTTTGATGCCAGTTCACAGACCAGATCAATGGAAGTGATGGTTTCCAGTCTAATCATGGCACCAGAATTAGGCATAGAATCACAATTTGGTCTGCAAATGTCTGATTTTATTTCTTTCTCAGGCTGGGACATCCCGCCTGGCTCAGCACAATGATAATAGCTCAGTCTGCTGATAGACTGTGTGAGTAATGTACTCTAAGCAGAACACCTCAGGCCAAGAACACCTGTTCCCCAAGGCCTCTGGGTGAATGGAGGTGGATCCAGAATATCTTTTTAGGGGAGTGTTGGGGCGTGAGAAAGAGGATGCACAGTAAAAGGCTCAAAACACAGAAAAGAAGAGGTTATAATAGAGGGAGGTTTTGTCTAGTGGTTTGTTTATATAACGTCTTGTGGTTATGTGCCAGTTTCATTGTTACGTTTCTGGGTGATTCTAGCTATTGTTGCATTTAGAGCCCTTAATCTGACTGGAAGATGCAACTTGTACAGTGAAAATTGCATATAAAATAGGGGTGGGAAAATCAAATCGAAAAGTGGAATATTGGGATATTTTTGCTTCACAATTTTCAAATGGATTTTTCAACAAAAATAGATTTCTTTTTTCAAATAAATAAAAATAATCTGTTAAGAAATTTTTGTCATTTTTATTGTTTTTATTGATCTTTTTACTTGTCTTCTTGGGCATAAGAGCAGCAGAATAATGGTCTGGCTACAGTGTTGTTTTTTCCAAATAGAAATCAAGAAAAATTACGAGCAAAAAAAAAGTTTTTTTATAAATTTTTTTGTTTTGTTTTTAATCTACAAAGATAGCAATATCGAAGAATTGTGAGAACCTCAGTTTAAATTGAATCGGCACCCAGAAAATTGGAATCGAATTGGGACAAAAGCATATTGTCACAGCCCTAATATAAAACACTACATTGGTATGATTTCCATATAGCATTTCAAATAAAAGCATTTAAAAACTTGCTGTTTTGGTGAATATGGAAACAGATGACATTTTTGAAGGACCCTTTATTATATTCCAAAATTATGTTAATTAAGATGGCATTAATCAGATTGATTTTGTTGTTTACGTTCCTATTTTAGGAGTGGTAGATGTTTTTATTAATATCCTCCCTCTCCTTTTGGCATTTCTATTTCAGTAAAACATCATTTGCATAACACGTTATCACTTTGAAGACATCTGGGTGTGTGTGTTTGTGTGGATCATCTTAAGCTTGTACAGTTTTCTATCTCTCTCCACTGGAATGTGCCATCTCCAGCTGTGTGTTTAAATTATCACCCAAACATCTAGACAGGAAAACACACATTCTTGGACGTTATGCTCATCCAGCTGTGTGCACCGATGTGACAAACAGGCCGGAAGCTCCTCATCA